>NC_056437.1:8984634-9024634 GCF_018296145.1 Oncorhynchus tshawytscha
TTAGTTGAAGATGATTGACAGTACATTACCCTTGGGTTAGCCCCCCATGCATCGTACTGTAACATGTTAGTTGAAGATGATTGACAGTACATTACCTTTGGGTTAGCCCCCCCATGCATCGTACTGTAACATGTTAGTTGAAGATGATTGACAGTACATTACCTTTGGGTTAGCCCCCCATGCAAGGCTGCATTTTAGTTTCCAATGCTGATTGGTATTAGTACTTCTCAATGATTAACATTGACAATGCCCATTGTCCCCCGCACCACAGGGGGCGCTCCAGCAAGCCCATCTTTGTGCAGATCGCCAAGCAGGTGGTCTCTCTGAACCCCCTGGAGCTGAGGCTGCCCTCCAGGGCCTGGAAGGTCAAGCTGGTGGGGGAGGGGGCTGACGACGCAGGGGGGGTGTTTGATGATACCATCACGGAGATGTGTCAGGTAGGACCCTGGTTCAAGGTCAGCTTTTTTTGAACAAAGATGCTAATTCAATTTCTACTCTGTATATTCAGAAACTTAACTGAAATTATAATTATTTTATTGAGGTTTTTTGGAATTTCTGTTCACTTTCTGAATTCATTGATATGAAATGGACCTCAACCCTGCTCATTGTACGTGCATGTTTGATGTGAAAAGATGAATATGTATGTCTTGCTGTGACATTCTCAGGAGTTGCAGTCTGGTGTGGTTGATCTGCTCATTCACACCCCCAACAGCTCTACTGACGTGGGAAGTAACACCGACAGGTACGTCATGAGACTTTGCTCTCCACATGGTCTCATGTGATCTCTGCTCTCCACGTGGTCTCATATTCTCTCTGCTCTCCACATGGTCTCATGTTCTCTCTCTGCTCTCCACGTGGTCTCATGTTCTCTCTCTGCTCTCCACATGGTCTCATGTTATCTCTCTGCTCTCCACGTGGTCACATGTTATCTCTGCTCTCCACATGGTCTCATATTCTCTCTCTGCTCTCCACGTGGTCTCATGTTCTCTCTCTGCTCTCCACATGGTCTCATGTTATCTCTGCTCTCCACATGGTCTCATGTTATCTCTGCTCTCCACATGGTCTCATGTTATCTCTGCTCTCCACATGGTCTCATGTTATCTCTCTGCTCTCCACATGGTCTCATGTTATCTCTCTGCTCTCCACATGGTCTCATGTTCTCTCTCTGCTCTCCACATGGTCTCATGTTCTCTCTCTGCTCTCCACATGGTCTCATGTTCTCTCTCTGCTCTCCACATGGTCTCATGTTATCTCTGCTCTCCACATGGTCTCATATTCTCTCTCTGCTCTCCACATGGTCTCATGTTATCTCTGCTCTCCACATGGTCTCATATTCTCTCTCTGCTCTCCACATGGTCTCATGTTATCTCTGCTCTCCACATGGTCTCATATTCTCTCTCTGCTCTCCACATGGTCTCATGTTGTCTCTGCTCTCCACATGGTCTCATGTTATCTCTGCTCTCCACATGGTCTCATGTTTATCTCTGCTCTCCACATGGTCTCATATTCTCTCTCTGCTCTCCACATGGTCTCATGTTATCTCTGCTCTCCACATGGTCTCATATTCTCTCTCTGCTCTCCACACGGTCTCATATTCTCTCTTTGCTCTCCACACACGGTCTCATAGTCTTTGTCTTGATATTCCTTTTCATGGTAAAGCCATCGATCTTACCAGCTGTGAGTTCCTTTAAATCTAAGCTCTGCCTACCATGTGGATAGTGAAGCAATAGACCTGGGGCTGGATGCATTAACCATCCTAAAGTTAAATCCTTCCTTGTCCTTTAAAGTTCCACACATCATTTGAAGGATAACCTACTCTGTAGTCTAGTTTGATGTGAAACTAGACTATTATCTTCTGAATCAATTTGTTTTTCATGTCTTGAATGTAGAATCTCTATTTTGCGATCTCCCCAAATAAATATTATCTCTTTGACGAGAGATTCAGTCAGTGAAGGTTGTCTCCACGGTAACCAAGAGACTCTTTCTGCCGTACATGCCTTCAAACTACCGTAAAACCACTTAAATGATGCCCTTACCTAAGGAAATGTTTTAGGGGCTCTATGCAACACCCTTAAAAACATTTCCTCGGGTAAGGGAAAAGTATTCCTTAAGGGAAACACTTATGTTGTTTTATGCAACCAGGCCCTGTCCCTGGGAAAGTTTCTGCTTGTGATGACGTACTCTACATCGGCTTTGCCCGCTGGGGTCTGGTGTCTCCCGGGGTTCGATTGGATTATGTGACGTAATGACATCATTTCAGCCACCTTTGCCTGCTGCGAAAGCTCCTACTGTGTGTGAAGTGAACCAATAGGCCTTTCCTGTCTTGTGTTTCTCCTGGAGTTTTGGTTAAACAATCTGATTCTAATTCCCCCTGTCAGGTTCCTGCTGAACCCAGCGGCAGTCTCTGAAGACCACATGGTCCAGTTCCGTTTCCTAGGCATCCTGATGGCGGTGGCCATCCGTACCAAGAAGCCCCTGGACCTGCACCTGGCCCCCTGGGTTTGGAAGCAGCTGTGTTGTATTCCCCTGGGTGGGCCGGACCTGGAGGAGGTGGACCTGCTTACCTACCGCTCCCTGCACGGCATCCGGCACCTGGACAACAGCGGTATCACAGAGGACAACTTCCACGTGGTGAGGGAGGATATGATGCATACAGGGGCTGTTTCCCAGACAGAGATTAACCTTAGCTAGTTCTGGACTGAAAAGCTATTCGTTTGCAATGGGTGTTCTCCATTGAACGCAATGGGTGTTCTCCATCGAATGTGCTTTTTAGTCCATGACTAGGCTTAATCTGTTTCCGGGAAACTGGTTTATAGAGCTAGATCCCGCTCTTTGCTGACTTTAGCCAGAGGCATGTTCAAACTGACCTGCATCACCAGGTTCCTGCTGCAGGGATGTCATTTTTCCTGACTACTTAGCAATGACTCTTTTCAGTTTGTTTTCATACACCATAAAAAGGGATCACATCTGTCACTGTGTTCTGAGAGTTATGTGTAATGTGTTCTGTCTGTCTCCAGATGATTCCTCTGGACTCGTTCATGGCCCACAGTGCAGATGGGAAGCTGGTGGCGGTGGTCCCTGGGGGACACAACATCTCTCTCACCTTCTCCAACAAGAGTGACTACGTAGAGAGGACTCTGGACTACCGCCTGCACGAGATGGACAGACAGGTGGTGTTGTTGTACACTGCTGTATCGTCGTTGTGCTGTGTCTGTCCCGGCTGTTGTGATGGTTCCAGCTGGTCTGCGCTCGCTCACGTTGTTGTTTATCTGTAGGTAGCAGCGGTGAGAGAGGGGATGTCCTCCATCATCCCGGTGCCTCTCCTCTCTCTACTCACGGCGCGCCAGCTAGAACAGCTGGTCTGCGGTCTGCCCGAGGTCTCTGTGGAGATGCTCAAGAAAGTAGTCCGATACCGCGATATCACAGACAGTCACCAGCTGATTGGCTGGCTGTGGCAGAGTCTGGAGGAGTTTGCCAATGAGGAGCGGGTTCTATTCCTGCGCTTCGTGTCCGGAAGGTCCAGACTGCCCTCCAACCCCGCTGACATCACTCAGAAGTTCCAGATCATCAAGGTTGACAGGGTAAGTACTCAGTTTTATTTCAGTTTGAGTGACATTAATCCCTAGCCTGGTCCCAGATCCAGGGGTGCTGTCTCGCCAATGACCATTAGAGTTGGCAAGATGATATGAACAGATCTGGGACCAGGCTAATTAATCAGGTTACTTGTGTTGTATATAAAACAGACAGTATTTGGGTCATCTGTGTACTCCACTCTCAGTACTTTTTTCACTACTTAATAAAAGGTAAAAACAACCCCTCTTCCCTCTTCTCCTTCACTGTGAACCCCTCTTCTCCTTCACTGTGAACCCCTCTTCTCCTTCACTGTGAACCCCTCTTCTCCTTCACTGTGAACCCCTCTTCTCCTTCACTGTGAACCCCTCTTCTCCTTCACTGTGAACCCCTCTTCTCCTTCACTGTGAACCCCTCTTCTCCTTCACTGTGAACCCCTCTTCTCCTTCACTGTGAACCCCTCTCCTCCTTCACTGTGAACCCCTCTTCTCCTTCACTGTGAACCCCTCTTCCCTCTTCTCCTTCACTGTGAACCCTTCTTCTCCTTCACTGTGAACCCCTCTTCTCCTTCACTGTGAACCCCTCTACCCTCTTCTCCTTCACTGTGAACCCCTCTTCTCCCCAGCCTGTGAACGGGCTCCCCACAGCCCAGACGTGTTTCTTCCAGCTGCGTCTGCCCCCCTACACCAGCCAGGCCATCCTGGCCGAGAGGCTGCGTTACTCCATCCACAACTGTCCCTCCATCGACATGGACAACTACATGCTGTCTCGAAACACCGACCCGGCCGACGGATCCGACACAGAGTATTGATGATGCTGGTAGTAATAATACTGGTGATGTCGATAGTAATGATACTGAGTACTGATGAGACCCCCTGCTCAATAACAACAATAACAACAACATGGCTCAACATTACTTGAAAGCTCAAAGCGTTTTGTCATGTCGTTTCTTCTTCCTCCTCGTATCTTTATTTGAACTTTTCTTTGGTACAATAGTCAGTGCTAGTCTCTGGCTCCGGGCTCTATGTGGCTGAGTGAATGACTGGCTGAATGACTGGCTGAATGACTGGCTGGTTGAATGAATGACTGGCTGAGTGAATGACTGGCTGAATGAATGACTGGCTGAGTGAATGACTGGCTGAGTGAGTGAATGACTGGCTGAGTGAGTGAATGACTGGCTGAGTGAGTGAATGACTGGCTGAGTGAATGACTGGCTGAATGAATGACTGGCTGAGTGAATGACTGGCTGAGTGAATGACTGGCTGAGTGAGTGAATGACTGGCTGAGTGAATGACTGGCTGAGTGAATGAATGACTGGCTGAGTGAGTGAATGACTGGCTGAGTGAGTGAATGACTGGCTGAGTGAGTGAATGACTGGCTGAGTGAGTGAATGACTGGCTGAGTGAATGAATGACTGGCTGAGTGAGTGAATGACTGGCTGAGTGAGTGAATGACTGGCTGAGTGAGTGAATGACTGGCTGAGTGAGTGAATGACTGGCTGAGTGAGTGAATGACTGGCTGAGTGAGTGAATGACTGGCTGAGTGAGTGAATGACTGGCTGAGTGAGTGAATGACTGGCTGAGTGAGTGAATGACTGGCTGAGTGAGTGAATGACTGGCTGAGTGAGTGAATGACTGGCTGAGTGAGTGAATGACTGGCTGAGTGAGTGAATGACTGGCTGAGTGAGTGAATGACTGGCTGAGTGAGTGAATGACTGGCTGAGTGAGGTGATCACTCTTATCGCTCGCTCTGAGAGAAACATTTTTAGTTTTTAAGCCTTTTGTTTTGAATTCACCGTTTCTGCATGGTATAGAATATTTGTTAAAGAACAACAACTTAGTTTAAAGAGAGTGCATAATCTACTGAGATGTATTGATGTAGGATAAACCTTGTTGCATTAAGCGACTGAATAACCTTTATGCTACAGGAAGTATGAGTAATATGACTGTTGTAGGCAGAAAGAAAAAGTCTGTGAATAATAATTAATAATAGTTCAAAGTTGGCAGATGTAAAGGCCATCTTTCATTCAGACGATGATACCATAGCTTCCTGGCTTGAGTGAGTTACATGCACACATATGGTGTTAGCTAGCTAGCTTTATTTGGTTTTAGCTGGTGTGCTCTAAACCCCCAGTGGACTGCTGGCTGTCTGGCTGTTTGTCTGGCTGGCTGTCTGGCTTGCTGGGAAATGTTACTCTAGTAGTGGGTAGGCTTTTAAGTAATGTTACTGTCAGAACTGTGTCTGAGAGAGAGAGAGAACAGAGACGGTGATAAAATTATGATTATACTCTGGCTGGTTCGAGCCCTGAATGCTGATTGGCTGACAGCTGTGGTATATCAGACAGTATACCACGGGTATGACGAAACATTTATTTTCCCTGCTCTAATTACGTTGGTAACCAGTTTATAATAGCAATAAGGAACCTCGGGGGTTTGTGCTATATGGCCAATATACCACGGCTAAGGGCTGTATCCAGGCACTCTGCATTGCGTCGTGCCCAAGAACAACCCTTAGCCGTGGTATATTGGCCATATGCCACACCTCCTCGGGCCTTAATGGTTAATAATAATGGAGTCCCAAATGGCACCTTATTCCCTTTTCTAGTGCACTTGGTTTGACCTGTAGTGTACTATATAGATGCCATTTGGGATGGAGACTAAGTCAGAGTCCCAAAACAAGCCTCAATCTGTGTCCATATAGAGTACCCACTCATGTATTGTCTTGGATGAATGTAATGCCACCTAATGAACAATGCACTCGACAGATTTAAACATTTGCCAAACTTGAACTGTACTGTACTATGTTGCTGCGTATTTATAAATGGGTTTGTGTTTTTTTGCAGTTTGTGAAAAGTGTAGTGTTTTAAATTGCAGTGCTTTCTCCCTGAAACAAAGTACAGGGATGCAATGGTAGGTTTTTGAAACGCATAGGTCAAAGATTTAGACAGACCACTAATGTAGTGTTCTGAATTACATGCTTTAGTTTTTTTTTTTGCTTGGCCCAAAACACTAGCGCATGAACTCTTGGAGAGAGACAAAGACCCTCCCAGACTTCTGACTCTTGTAGAGAGACCATCCCAGACTTCTGACTCTTGTAGAGAGACCATCCCAGACTTCTGACTCTTGGAGAGAGACCATCCAGACTTCTGACTCTTGGAGAGAGACCACCCAGACTTCTGACTCTTGGAGAGAGACCACCCAGACTTCTGACTCTTGGAGAGAGACCATCTCAGACTTCTGACTCTTGGAGAGAGACCACTCAGACTTCTGACTCTTGGAGAGAGACCACCCAGACTTCTGACTCTTGGAGAGAGACCACCCAGACTTGTGACTCTTAGAGAGAGACCATCCCAGACTTGTGACTCTTGGAGAGAGACCATCCCAGACTTCTGACTCTTGGAGAGAGACCCTCCCAGACTTGTTACTCTTGGAGAGAGACCACCCAGACTTCTATGTCGAGGGCAAGGCGTCAGTGAACTACTGACTGTGTGCTGTGGATTACAGTAGCATATAGCTACATTATTCTACTTTTTAAAAGGTGTTTCTTCCCTTAAAGATTTTGGACTCGAGGAGCATCGTTGTAAAGCTTGGGACTACGTTAAGAAGATCTTCGGGGATAAAGAAAACATGATTTCAACTAAAAAGTTAAATAAAAAGGTGTCATGATTGGTTGTTGTGATGTTTTCGCACTTTATAGACCTGTATACATTGTTGCTTGTGCAAAGAAAATATATTAAAGGGGATTTCTTGCAGAAAATCATAATTGAATATCCTGTTCCTCACCCCCTGGAATACTGGAGTGTAACTTGTTCCTCATGCCACATCAAATCGTCTAAGTCTAAATGTCAATAAGATGAGAACCTGCAATACCACTCTTTCAGGGACGAACTGTGCAACACTTTCACAATAACAGCAATCCTCAATTAAGAGGATCTGAAGCTATATGAAAATAATAAATGATGTTTCTCCATAGATGTGCTGTGATGATATAGCCTAGTTTTGAATGTTTTGATTTGATAGCTATAACATTTGTTGTGTTTAGTATTTAAGGTGGGGAGGAATGATATACAAATTATTTTTCTGTTGGACTGTCTCATTTAAGAGCAGGTGGTATTTATGTAGATTAAACCATGTGATTAAATATGAACGTTGGTGTCATTTTATTTATTTTTTTCAGTCTCAATGCTGGCCTCTTGATAAGCCGTGGATCGACAGTTGAAGTCTTCTATTATAATTAGACTGACCCTGGTGTCACAGGTTTCCAGTCATAACTGGATAGTTTTCTTTTGAAATTGTTAGACTTTATTTGGACAATTCCCAGACTTGGAGCAAATCAGTTACTCCAGACCCTTTTCAGGGTATAAGGTGTTCTGTATTCTGCTTCTAGAATGGGGAAACATTCTAATTCTATGTTCTACCTTAATGCAAGGAAGTCATTTCCTTCTTTTCTAGGAATCAGGAAAATAACTAGACATTTGACAGACCTGTCTCCGTCTGTGTTTGCGGTCAGGCTGTATTTTGGTGATACTAGCATCACTGTCTTGTAGAATGTGGGCTTTTCAAGGTGTGTCCACTGCACCAGTGTGACCACACTGCAGTATTCTATTCTGATATTATATTCTTCAATACTTGACAGGAAAACAGAAAATATATCACTAAAAAGTACTTTTTTTTAATGTCAATATATTATTTACATTCATTGTGAAATTAAGTGTTACAGACCATGTATACAATTAATCCCTCCATTCTCCGGTCCCAACCATAACATCTCACGGTTGCTTAATTTAACCAACAGACTGCTCTGCGCCTACGAATGTATGACAATATCAAAGTCTCATAGGGCGACGCACAAGGGGTCCAGCACCATCCGGGTTAGGGTAGGCCGTCATTGTAAATAGCAGTTTGTTCTTAACTGACTTGCCTGGTTAAATAAAGGTTACAATATCAAACCTATTGTAAGATGCAGACATGAGTAAGTGTGTGATTACACTGCAGCTGAAAGCTTCTCTCTGGTACATGTAGCACGCTCTGTATGCAGAACGGTCAGGTGGATTACACTGCAGCTGAAAGCTTCTCTCTGGTACATGTAGCACGCTCTGTATGCAGAACGGTCAGGTGGATTACACTGCAGCTGAAAGCTTCTCTCTGGTACATGTAGCACACTCTGCATGCAGAACGGTCAGGTGGATTACACTGCAGCTGAAAGCTTCTCTCTGGTACATGTAGCACACTCTGCATGCAGAACGGTCAAGTGGATTACACTGCAGCTGAAAGCTTCTCTGGTACATGTAGCACACTGTATGCAGAACGGTCAGGTGGATTACACTGCAGCTGAAAGCTTCTCTGGTACATGTAGCACACTCTGCATGCAGAACGGTCAGGTGGATTACACTGCAGCTGAAAGCTTCTCTCTGGTACATGTAGCACGCTCTGTATGCAGAACGGTCAGGTGGATTACACTGCAGCTGAAAGCTTCTCTGGTACATGTAGCACACTCTGCATGCAGAACGGTCAGGTGGATTACACTGCAGCTGAAAGCTTCTCTCTGGTACTTGTAGCACACTGCATGCAGAACGGTCAAGTGGATTACACTGCAGCTGAAAGCTTCTCTCTGGTACATGTAGCACACTCTGCATGCAGAACGGTCAGGTGGATTACACTGCAGCTGAAAGCTTCTCTGGTACATGTAGCACACTCTGCATGCAGAACGGTCAGGTGGATTACACTGCAGCTGAAAGCTTCTCTCTGGTACTTGTTGCACACTGCATGCAGAACGGTCAAGTGGATTACACTGCAGCTGAAAGCTTCTCTCTGGTACATGTAGCACACTCTGCATGCAGAACGGTCAGGTGGATTACACTGCAGCTGAAAGCTTCTCTCTGGTACATGTAGCACACTGCATGCAGAACGGTCAAGTGGATTACACTGCAGCTGAAAGCTTCTCTGGTACATGTAGCACACTCTGTATGCAGAACGGTCAGGTGGATTACACTGCAGCTGAAAGCTTCTCTGGTACATGTAGCACACTCTGTATGCAGAACGGTCAGGTGGATTACACTGCAGCTGAAAGCTTCTCTGGTACATGTAGCACACTCTGTATGCAGAACGGTCAGGTGGATTACACTGCAGCTGAAAGCTTCTCTGGTACATGTAGCACACTCTGCATGCAGAACGGTCAGGTGGATTACACTGCAGCTGAAAGCTTCTCTGGTACATGTAGCACGCTCTGCATGCAGAATGGTCAGGTGGATTACACTGCAGCTGAAAGCTTCTCTGGTACATGTAGCACACTCTGCATGCAGAACGGTCAGGTGGATTACACTGCAGCTGAAAGCTTCTCTGGTACATGTAGCACACTCTGCATGCAGAACGGTCAGGTGGATTACACTGCAGCTGAAAGCTTCTCTGGTACATGTAGCACACTCTGCATGCAGAACGGTCAGGTGGATTACACTGCAGCTGAAAGCTTCTCTGGTACATGTAGCACACTGCATGCAGAACGGTCAGGTGGATTACACTGCATCTGAAAGCTTCTCTCTGGTACATGTAGCACACTCTGCATGCAGAACGGTCAGGTGGATTACACTGCAGCTGAAAGCTTCTCTCTGGTACATGTAGCACACTCTGCATGCAGAACGGTCAGGTGGATTACACTGCAGCTGAAAGCTTCTCTCTGGTACATGTAGCACACTGCATGCAGAACGGTCAGGTGGATTACACTGCAGCTGAAAGCTTCTCTCTGGTACATGTAGCACACTCTGTATGCAGAACGGTCAGGTGGATTACACTGCAGCTGAAAGCTTCTCTCTGGTACATGTAGCACACTCTGCATGCAGAACGGTCAGGTGGATTACACTGCAGCTGAAAGCTTCTCTCTGGTACATGTAGCACACTGCATGCAGAACGGTCAGGTGGATTACACTGCAGCTGAAAGCTTCTCTGGTACATGTAGCACACTCTGCATGCAGAACGGTCAGGTGGATTACACTGCAGCTGAAAGCTTCTCTGGTACATGTAGCACACTCTGCATGCAGAACGGTCAGGTGGATTACACTGCAGCTGAAAGCTTCTCTGGTACATGTAGCACACTCTGCATGCAGAACGGTCAGGTGGATTACACTGCAGCTGAAAGCTTCTCTGGTACATGTAGCACACTCTGCATGCAGAACGGTCAGGTGGATTACACTGCAGCTGAAAGCTTCTCTCTGGTACATGTAGCACACTCTGCATGCAGAACGGTCAGGTGGATTACACTGCAGCTGAAAGCTTCTCTCTGGTACATGTAGCACACTCTGCATGCAGAACCGTCAGGTGGATTACACTGCAGCTGAAAGCTTCTCTCTGGTACATGTAGCACACTCTGCATGCAGAACGGTCAGGTGGATTACACTGCAGCTGAAAGCTTCTCTCTGGTACATGTAGCACACTCTGCATGCAGAACCGTCAGGTGGATTTGCAGCTGAAAGCTTCTCTGGTACATGTAGCACGCTCTGTATGCAGAACGGTCAGGTGGATTACACTGCAGCTGAAAGCTTCTCTGGTACATGTAGCACACTCTGCATGCAGAACGGTCAGGTGGATTACACTGCAGCTGAAAGCTTCTCTCTGGTACATGTAGCACACTGTATGCAGAACGGTCAGGTGGATTACACTGCAGCTGAAAGCTTCTCTCTGGTACATGTAGCACACTCTGCATGCAGAACGGTCAGGTGGATTACACTGCAGCTGAAAGCTTCTCTCTGGTACATGTAGCACACTCTGCATGCAGAACGGTCAGGTGGATTACACTGCAGCTGAAAGCTTCTCTGGTACATGTAGCACACTCTGCATGCAGAACGGTCAGGTGGATTACACTGCAGCTGAAAGCTTCTCTCTGGTACATGTAGCACACTCTGTATGCAGAACCGTCAGGTGGATTACACTGCAGCTGAAAGCTTCTCTCTGGTACATGTAGCACACTCTGCATGCAGAACGGTCAGGTGGATTACACTGCAGCTGAAAGCTTCTCTCTGGTACATGTAGCACACTCTGCATGCAGAACGGTCAGGTGGATTACACTGCAGCTGAAAGCTTCTCTCTGGTACATGTAGCACACTCTGCATGCAGAACGGTCAGGTGGATTACACTGCAGCTGAAAGCTTCTCTCTGGTACATGTAGCACACTCTGCATGCAGAACCGTCAGGTGGATTACACTGCAGCTGAAAGCTTCTCTCTGGTACATGTAGCACACTCTGCATGCAGAACGGTCAGGTGGATTACACTGCAGCTGAAAGCTTCTCTCTGGTACATGTAGCACACTCTGCATGCAGAACGGTCAGGTGGATTACACTGCAGCTGAAAGCTTCTCTCTGGTACATGTAGCACACTGCATGCAGAACGGTCAGGTGGATTACACTGCAGCTGAAAGCTTCTCTGGTACATGTAGCACACTCTGTATGCAGAACGGTCAGGTGGATTACAATGCAGCTGAAAGCTTCTCTGGTACATGTAGCACACTCTGCATGCAGAACGGTCAGGTGGATTACACTGCAGCTGAAAGCTTCTCTGGTACATGTAGCACACTCTGCATGCAGAACGGTCAGGTGGATTACACTGCAGCTGAAAGCTTCTCTGGTACATGTAGCACACTCTGCATGCAGAACGGTCAGGTGGATTACACTGCAGCTGAAAGCTTCTCTCTGGTACATGTAGCACACTCTGCATGCAGAACGGTCAGGTGGATTACACTGCAGCTGAAAGCTTCTCTCTGGTACATGTAGCACACTCTGCATGCAGAACCGTCAGGTGGATTACACTGCAGCTGAAAGCTTCTCTCTGGTACATGTAGCACACTCTGCATGCAGAACGGTCAGGTGGATTACACTGCAGCTGAAAGCTTCTCTCTGGTACATGTAGCACACTCTGCATGCAGAACCGTCAGGTGGATTACACTGCAGCTGAAAGCTTCTCTGGTACATGTAGCACGCTCTGTATGCAGAACGGTCAGGTGGATTACACTGCAGCTGAAAGCTTCTCTGGTACATGTAGCACACTCTGCATGCAGAACGGTCAGGTGGATTACACTGCAGCTGAAAGCTTCTCTCTGGTACATGTAGCACACTGTATGCAGAACGGTCAGGTGGATTACACTGCAGCTGAAAGCTTCTCTGGTACATGTAGCACACTCTGCATGCAGAACGGTCAGGTGGATTACACTGCAGCTGAAAGCTTCTCTGGTACATGTAGCACACTGCATGCAGAACCGTCAGGTGGATTACACTGCAGCTGAAAGCTTCTCTCTGGTACATGTAGCACGCTCTGCATGCAGAATGGTCAGGTGGATTACACTGCAGCTGAAAGCTTCTCTCTGGTACATGTAGCACGCTCTGTATGCAGAACGGTCAGGTGGATTACACTGCAGCTGAAAGCTTCTCTCTGGTACATGTAGCACACTCTGCATGCAGAACGGTCAGGTGGATTACACTGCAGCTGAAAGCTTCTCTCTGGTACATGTAGCACACTCTGCATGCAGAACGGTCAGGTGGATTACACTGCAGCTGAAAGCTTCTCTGGTACATGTAGCACACTCTGCATGCAGAACGGTCAGGTGGATTACACTGCAGCTGAAAGCTTCTCTCTGGTACATGTAGCACACTCTGTATGCAGAACCGTCAGGTGGATTACACTGCAGCTGAAAGCTTCTCTCTGGTACATGTAGCACACTCTGCATGCAGAACGGTCAGGTGGATTACACTGCAGCTGAAAGCTTCTCTCTGGTACATGTAGCACACTCTGCATGCAGAACGGTCAGGTGGATTACACTGCAGCTGAAAGCTTCTCTGGTACATGTAGCACACTCTGCATGCAGAACGGTCAGGTGGATTACACTGCAGCTGAAAGCTTCTCTCTGGTACATGTAGCACACTCTGCATGCAGAACCGTCAGGTGGATTACACTGCAGCTGAAAGCTTCTCTCTGGTACATGTAGCACACTCTGCATGCAGAACGGTCAGGTGGATTACACTGCAGCTGAAAGCTTCTCTCTGGTACATGTAGCACACTCTGCATGCAGAACCGTCAGGTGGATTACACTGCAGCTGAAAGCTTCTCTCTGGTACATGTAGCACACTCTGCATGCAGAACGGTCAGGTGGATTACACTGCAGCTGAAAGCTTCTCTGGTACATGTAGCACACTCTGCATGCAGAACGGTCAGGTGGATTACACTGCAGCTGAAAGCTTCTCTGGTACATGTAGCACACTCTGCATGCAGAACGGTCAGGTGGATTACACTGCAGCTGAAAGCTTCTCTGGTACATGTAGCACACTCTGCATGCAGAACGGTCAGGTGGATTACACTGCAGCTGAAAGCTTCTCTCTGGTACATGTAGCACACTCTGCATGCAGAACGGTCAGGTGGATTACACTGCAGCTGAAAGCTTCTCTGGTACATGTAGCACACTCTGCATGCAGAACGGTCAGGTGGATTACACTGCAGCTGAAAGCTTCTCTCTGGTACATGTAGCACACTGCATGCAGAACGGTCAGGTGGATTACACTGCAGCTGAAAGCTTCTCTGGTACATGTAGCACACTCTGCATGCAGAACGGTCAGGTGGATTACACTGCAGCTGAAAGCTTCTCTGGTACATGTAGCACACTCTGTATGCAGAACGGTCAGGTGGATTACACTGCAGCTGAATGCTTCTCTCTGGTACATGTAGCACACTCTGCATGCAGAATGGTCAGGTGGATTACACTGCAGCTGAAAGCTTCTCTCTGGTACATGTAGCACGCTCTGTATGCAGAACGGTCAGGTGGATTACACTGCAGCTGAAAGCTTCTCTCTGGTACATGTAGCACACTCTGCATGCAGAACGGTCAGGTGGATTACACTGCAGCTGAAAGCTTCTCTCTGGTACATGTAGCACACTGCATGCAGAACGGTCAAGTGGATTACACTGCAGCTGAAAGCTTCTCTCTGGTACATGTAGCACACTGCATGCAGAACGGTCAAGTGGATTACACTGCAGCTGAAAGCTTCTCTGGTACATGTAGCACACTCTGTATGCAGAACGGTCAGGTGGATTACACTGCAGCTGAAAGCTTCTCTGGTACATGTAGCACACTCTGCATGCAGAACGGTCAGGTGGATTACACTGCAGCTGAAAGCTTCTCTCTGGTACATGTAGCACGCTCTGTATGCAGAACGGTCAGGTGGATTACACTGCAGCTGAAAGCTTCTCTGGTACATGTAGCACACTCTGCATGCAGAACGGTCAGGTGGATTACACTGCAGCTGAAAGCTTCTCTGGCACATGTAGCACAACCGTCTACACTGCAGCTGAAATGCAGAACTCTGCCGTCAGGTGGATTACACTGCAGCTGAAAGCTTCTCTCTGGTACATGTAGCACACTCTGCATGCAGAACGGTCAGGTGGATTACACTGCAGCTGAAAGCTTCTCTCTGGTACATGTAGCACACTCTGCATGCAGAACGGTCAGGTGGATTACACTGCAGCTGAAAGCTTCTCTCTGGTACATGTAGCACACTCTGCATGCAGAACGGTCAGGTGGATTACACTGCAGCTGAAAGCTTCTCTCTGGTACATGTAGCACACTCTGCATGCAGAACGGTCAGGTGGATTACACTGCAGCTGAAAGCTTTCTCTGGTACATGTAGCACACTCTGCATGCAGAACGGTCAGGTGGATTACACTGCAGCTGAAAGCTTCTCTGGTACATGTAGCACACTCTGTATGCAGAACGGTCAGGTGGATTACAATGCAGCTGAAAGCTTCTCTGGTACATGTAGCACACTCTGCATGCAGAACGGTCAGGTGGATTACACTGCAGCTGAAAGCTTCTCTGGTACATGTAGCACGCTCTGTATGCAGAACGGTCAGGTGGATTACACTGCAGCTGAAAGCTTCTCTCTGGTACATGTAGCACACTCTGCATGCAGAACGGTCAGGTGGATTACACTGCAGCTGAAAGCTTCTCTCTGGTACATGTAGCACACTCTGCATGCAGAACGGTCAGGTGGATTACACTGCAGCTGAATGCTTCTCTCTGGTACATGTAGCACACTCTGCATGCAGAACGGTCAGGTGGATTACACTGCAGCTGAAAGCTTCTCTCTGGTACATGTAGCACACTCTGTATGCAGAACCGTCAGGTGGATTACAATGCAGCGCTAGGTTCTTCTTGCTCTGCGATGATCAGTCATTTGATGAATGGTGCTTGGCAGAGACCCAACGAGAGAAGAGGAAGATGATGGAGATTATTATGGGTATCCTTAAAGCGCTGCTATGAATCATGGGTAGGGAAAAGAGTCAGGCCAGGTTGGCACGTTAGATAACTGAGCTGAGGTAATGTGCTGAAAGAGTAATCTTAATGTAGTGTTGTTATGTACAGTAAAGATGTATCTGGGGGTTTTTTAATAATTTTTTTGTTTTTTTGAGTGGAATATGTATAGCTACAATATACACCAATTGTATACAAATGGTCATTGTTAGTATCGTCAACTAAAGGGCTGTTTTCCTCGGACACAGCTCTCCCTTTAAAGGTTAGCCCAGGACTAAGCTGAATCTGTGAAACCAGCACTAATTTGTATTACTCGGAATCAGCACAGCTGTAGGTGTATCTCTCGTCTGTGATGTGATTTTGTCTGCTGCAGAGAGAGGTAATGCTACATCTTCTGTTCTTTCTCTGCCGTGACCTTATTGCCCATCTGTTTTCTGTGTGCCGAGCAGTCGAGCAGGCCGTTCTTCAGAAATCCCAGAGTCGCCAGTAAAGTAACCTAGTAGAGCAGCTGGGATGGGAGTGGACTGTTTAGTCATCACACCATGTACTGTATAAATAGAACCATCAATATATCAATGGAAATAGAGGATATAAAAAACATTACATTTTTTAAGTCAATTGTTTTCTAGCCTAGATAATAATATTGCTAAATTGGGATGCTAAACTACATGGTATATCATGAGTTTTAGGGTAACATTGTCCAGGTAACCTACTCTCCCCCTTCTGGAGCTGGGTATAATCCTGGGTTGTGATCATGAAAATGAAAGGAAACCAGGTGGTACTGTCTGAGCCAATAAGAAAGACTTGTTTTCATTAGGTATGAACACGACCCAGGATAAACACTAGCCTCCAATAGTCTCTCTGAACCAATAAGACTTGTTTTCATTAGGTCTGAACACGACCCAGGATAAACACTAGCCTCCAATAGTCTCTCTCTCTAGAGCAGACTGCACAGACAACCCACCTGGTTCTCCCCACGGAGTGGACTGGCACAGCCGTGCCGTATCTTTGGAGAAGAAAGGTCTGTCTGTCTGCCCTGAGATAAAGTGGGATTTAGGCCTGATCAAGATGTAAAAGGTTGTGCAACACAGACAGACAGGTGGATAGAGACTGACAGACAGACTGAGAGGAGGAGAGAGAGAGGGATAGAGACAGACAGACTGAGAGAAGGAGAGAGAGGGATAGAGACAGACAGACTGACTGAGAGAAGGAGAGAGAGAGGGATAGAGACAGACAGACTGACTGACTACTGAGAGACGGATAGAGTGAGAGGAGAGACAGACAGACATATGGATAGAGACTGACTGACTAACAGACTGACTGAGAGGAGAGAGAGACAGACCGATATGGATAGAGACTGACTGAGAGGAGAGAGAGACAGACCGATATGGATAGAGACTGACTGACTAACAGACTGACTGAGAGGAGAGAGAGACAGACCGATATGGATAGAGACTGACTGACTAACAGACTGACTGAGAGGAGAGAGAGACAGACCGATATGGATAGAGACTGACTGACTAACAGACTGACTGAGAGGAGAGAGAGACAGACAGATATGGAAAGAGACTGACTGACTAACAGACTGACTGAGAGGAGAGAGAGACAGACCGATATGGATAGAGGCAAACTGACTGACTGAAAGAAGGATAAAGAGAGGAGAGGAGTATAGAGAGAGAGGTGAGAAGAGAGAAGGATAGAGAGAGAGAGAGAGAGGTAAGAAGAGAGAAGGATAGAGAGAGAGGTAAGAAGAGAGAAGGATAGAGAGACGTAAAAAGAGAGAAGGATAGAGAGAGGTAAGAAGAGAGAATGATAGAGAGAGGTAAGAAGAGAGAAGGATAGAGAGACGTAAAAAGAGAGAAGGATAGAGAGAGGTAAGAAGAGAGAATGATAGAGAGAGGTAAGAAGAGAGAATGATAGAGAGAGGTAAGAAGAGAGAATGATAGAGAGAGGTAAGAAGAGAGAAGGATAGAGAGAGAGAGATGAGAAGGATAGAGAGAGGTAAGAAGAGAGAAGGATAGAGAGAGGTAAGAAGAGAGAAGGATAGAGAGAGGTAAGAAGAGAGAGGATAGAGAGAGAGGTAAGAAGAGAGAAGGATAGAGAGAGAGGTAAGAAGAGAGAAGGATAGAGAGACGTAAAAAGAGAGAAGGATAGAGAGGAGAGGATAGAGAGAGTAAAAGAGAGAAGGATAGAGGATAAGAAGAGAGAGGTAAGAAGAGAGAAGGATAGAGAGACGTAAAAAGAGAGAAGGATAGAGAGAGGTAAGAAGAGAGAAGGATAGAGAGACGTAAAAAGAGAGAAGGATAGAGAGAGGTAAGAAGAGAGAAGGATAGAGAGACGTAAAAAGAGAAGGATAGAGAGAGGTAAGAAGAGAGAAGGATAGAGAGAGGTAAGAAGAGAGAAGGATAGAGAGAGAGGTAAGAAGAGAGAAGGATAGAGAGAGAGGTAAGAAGAGAGAAGGATAGAGAGAGAGGTAAGAAGAGAGAAGGATAGAGAGAGGTAAGAAGAGAGAAGGATAGAGAGAGGTAAGAAGAGAGAAGGATAGAGAGAGAGGTAAGAAGAGAGAATGATAGAGAGAGAGGTAAGAAGAGAGAATGATAGAGAGAGGTAAGAAGAGAGAAGGATAGAGAGAGGTAAGAAGAGAGAAGGATAGAGAGAGGTAAGAAGAGAGAAGGATAGAGAGAGAGAGATGAGAAGGATAGAGAGAGGTAAGAAGAGAGAAGGATAGAGAGAGAGAGATGAGAAGGATAGAGAGAGGTAAGAAGAGAGAATGATAGAGAGACGTAAAAAGAGAGAAGGATAGAGAGAGGTAAGAAGAGAGAAGGATAGAGAGAGGTAAGAAGAGAGAAGGATAGAGAGAGGTAAGAAGAGAGAAGGATAGAGAGAGGTAAGAAGAGAGAAGGATAGAGAGACGTAAAAAGAGAGAAGGATAGAGAGAGAGAGGTAAGAAGAGAGAAGGATAGAGAGACGTAAAAAGAGAGAAGGATAGAGAGAGAGAGGTAAGAAGAGAGAATGATAGAGAGAGGTAAGAAGAGAGAAGGATAGAGAGAGGTAAGAAGAGAGAAGGATAGAGAGAGAGAGATGAGAAGGATAGAGAGAGAGAGATGAGAAGGATAGAGAGAGAGAGATGAGAAGGATAGAGAGAGAGAGATGAGAAGGATAGAGAGAGAGAGATGAGAACGATAGAGAGAGGTAAGAAGAGAGAAGGATAGAGAGAGGTAAGAAGAGAGAAGGATAGAGAGAGAGGTAAGAAGAGAGAAGGATAGAGAGACGTAAAAAGAGAGAAGGATAGAGAGAGAGAGGTAAGAAGAGAGAAGGATAGAGAGACGTAAAAAGAGAGAAGGATAGAGAGAGAGAGGTAAGAAGAGAGAATGATAGAGAGAGGTAAGAAGAGAGAAGGATAGAGAGAGGTAAGAAGAGAGAAGGATAGAGAGAGAGAGATGAGAAGGATAGAGAGAATGAATGAGAGAAGGAGAGAGAGACGGACAGACATATGGATAGAGACTGACTGACTGAAAGAAGGATAGATGAGAGAGAGCGGTAAGAAGAGACAAGGGGTCAAATATCTTCTGCTCAGATGATGTGTCAGCTATAGATTAGTGTGGCCAGCAGGGAACACACACCCACTGGCAATACACAAATACCTTACACATTTACAAGTTTTCTAATTGTTTGAATGCCAGAAGAGGATGAGAGAGAGGGGGGCACAAGGGAAGATTTGATAAACCCGGCTTAACATCCCTTGACTGTACCAATGTGAACCTTCAATACCTTGAAGCAACTCTTTTAAATATTGATATTTCATGATATTTCATCAAAAAAAAAGGATGTATTATTTAGGCAAGAAGAGTTGCTAATTGGCAGTAAGCTACAGCGGCACAACCTTCGTGACACGGTGGAGATTGGTCTCTGAAGTTATTAACTGTCGCTGATGTATGATTGAAAAGGTTCAGTCTTTTTTTCACTGTTGACTGACTGTGACACTGCTTTGATTTGAAAGCCCAGACTTAACTGTAGCTATGAATAATTCAAGCTTGGGCTTGGAGGGGGGGACTCACTCGAACAGCATAAAGGATTATCACAGACTGTGGTTCCATAGATGGCCACTGGGTGACAGTGTTGCTATTGCTCTCGGGTTCACTGCTGTGTCACTAAGCAAGGTTTGAGCTGGGTAAAAACAGTGGCTTGACAATCCAGAGCTCCAGCTTTCCACTGCAGCTCAGATCATGACCGTGTGAACATGTGTGTTTGATCAGCCAGGGGAATAGCCTGGTATATATGTCACAGAGAGTACAGAGCATACAATATCCTCTGTTCTGAACTCTAGCTTTGAATCTATAACAGCTAGGCCCTCTGCCTGCCTCTCTTTTACAGCCTCACATTCTCTCTCTCTCTCTCTTCCCCCTCTCTCTCATTCTCTCTATTCTCCCCTTTCATTCTCTCTCTCTCTCTCTTCCCCCTCTCTCTCATTCTCTCTATTCTCCCCCTCTCATTCTCTATTCTCCCTCTTTCATTCTCTCTCTCTCTCTTCCTATCTATTCTCCCACTCTCATTCTCTATTCTCCCTCTTTCATTCTTCTCTCTCTCTCTCTTCCTATCTATTCTCCCCCTCATTCTCTCTTTTCCCCTTTCATTCTCTCTCTCTCTCTTCCTATCTATTCTCCCCTCTCATTCTCTCTTTTCCCCCTTTCATTTCTCTCTCTCTCTCTTCCTATCTATTCTCCCCCTCTCATTCTCTCTTCTCCCCTTTCATTCTCTCTCTCTCTCTTCCTATCTATTCTCCCCTCTCATTCTCTATTCTCCCTCTTTCATTCTCTCTCTCTCTCTTCCTATCTATTCTCCCCCTCTCATTCTCTCTTTTCCCCCTTTCATTCTCTCTCTCTCTCTTCCTATCTATTCTCCCCCTCTCATTCTCTCTTTTCCCCCTTTCATTCTCTCTCTCTCTCTTCCTATCTATTCTCCCCCTCTCATTCTCTCTTCTCCCCCTTTCATTCTCTCTCTCTCTTCCTATCTATTCTCCCCCTCTCATTCTCTATTCTCCCCTTTCATTCTCTCTCTCTCTCTTCCTATCTATTCTCCCCTCTCATTCTCTATTCTCCCCTTTCATTCTCTCTCTCTCTCTTCCTATCTATTCTCCCCCTCTCATTCTCTATTCTCCCCCTCTCATTCTCTATTCTCCCTCTTTCATTCTCGCTCTCACACATGCTCTCTGTTCTCCCCCTCATTCTCCCTCTCGTTATCTCTATCTTAATTTTTCTCTATCCCCCTTTCATTATCTTTCTCTATCTTCCTCTCTCTCTTTCTCTCTATTCCCCCTTTCATTATCTCTATCTTCCTCTCTCTCATTCTCTCTATTATCCCCCTCTCTTATTCTCCCTCTTTCATTCATTCTCTCTGTGTCACTCACACCCCTCCCTGTTGAGTTTAAAATGCCGTTGAGTGACAGGCCCACTGAACTCTGATTCTTCTGTTTCACCCTGACAGTTCATTTCATATTGACAAATGAGATCCCCCGTAATGGGGCAGCCTTTTCACAATAATGGGCTTGCTTTATTGATATTATGTTCCTATAAAATGTGTACTTTGTTCAGTAGAAATAATTGTCTGCAATGACGCAAAACCCAACTCGAGATTTATCAACAATGCTAGTTTGTTGCCATTTGATTGTGTGTGTAGTTGGATAAATCTTAATTTATTTGTAGATGGCCTGTGGAGCACGTATGTGTATTGTAAATCATTTTGAAGATGTTGGAAGTGGTTTTGTGCATGCAAATAAGAATATGCAACACATAACACATACATTACTAGGATCCATGGTTTATCAGTCATAAAGAGCTGAAAGACAGCAGTGGTTGGCAGACAGTTATGAAACATCTTGTGATATCTGATCCGGTATCAAGACTGTTTCTCTCTAAACGTCTGGGTAGAGATGAGCCTCTTCATCAACCCCGAAAGCATGACTCCACACTCTCATTATTCATTCACAATCCACACAGCTAACAGAATCAGGAGATACAGTGAATCTTTTTAATTCAGTTTATTCGTCAGGTTTTACCCTTCCTGCTAGTGGAACAGATGGTGGGAGCTCTACTGCTTGGGGAGAGGAGGAGAGAGGGGAGAGGAGGAGAGAGGGGAGGGAAGAGGAGGAGGAGAGGAGGGAGGTGAGGGAAGAGAGGATAGCACATCCACAGATCAGCATTCATTCCTTCTCACCTCTCTCTCTCTCTCTCTCTGCCTCTCTCTCTCTCTCTCTCTGGGAGGCCCTCCCTCTTCTCACCTCTCTCTGCCCTCTCTCTGCCTCTCTCTCTCTCTCTCTCTCTGGGAGGCCCTCCCTCTTCTCTCCTCCTCTCTCTCTCTCTGCCTCTCTCTCTCTCTCTGCCTCTCTCTCTGGGAGGCCCTCCCTCTTCTCACCTCTCTCTCTCTCTCTGGGAGGCCCTCTTCCTCTTCTCAGGCCCTCCCTCTTCTCACCTCTCTCTCTGGGAGGCCCTCCCTCTTCTCACCTCTCTCTCTCTCTGGGAGGCCCTCCCACTTCTCACCTCTCTCTCTCTCTGGGAGGCCCTCCCTCTTCTCACCTCTCTCTCTCTCTGGGAGGCCCTCCCTCTTCTCACCTCTCTCTCTCTCTGGGAGGCCCTCCCTCTTCTCACTCACTCAGTACGCTACCAGGTTAACGCTCTCAACTCCTTAATAAGGATTTCTCAGGATCATTAGAATTCTTCAAGAGTCTATCTTCACCTACTCTTAGCTCCACCTCTTCAATAGTTCACTGGTTCCATAGGAGAGGGTTCAATCCCCGTAGTGACCACCAACTAAAAATGGATGCGCTCACTGTACCGAGTAGCTTTGAATACATGCGTCTGCTAAGTGGCAGTGTGAGTGGATGACACAGTAGGTAAAGTATAATTTAGTGTAGGAAGACAGGACAAGTAATCTGGTTGGATCCATAAAAAATTACTTCAGCAAGGCAGTGACCTTGAGGTGACCACCTACCACACACACACACACACACACACACACACACACACACCCTCCTCGACTGGCTCTCCTCTTCCTCTTCTGCTTCTACGGTCGCCGGCCTCTTCTCCTCCAATCAAATTGCAGCGTCTTCATGTTGTGGCACACCATTGGCTGTGTCCCCTAGTCGCAGCCAGCCAGCCAACCAACCAGAGTGTGGGTGGGGGTGCTGAAGTTGCTGAAGTGTAACAGGTCTGTCAGGGAGAAAGTGACGTCTAATCATGACAGAGAATCTGAACACCACCCAACCGTGTGTGGCACTGATCAACACTCACACACAGAGGCCAGGCTCAGGTTGAGGCAGACTCTATATGAAATTGAAGGCATCAATCCTAGTCAGTGAGAGCTCTCTCTCTTCTCTCTTTCTTGACCTCTTATCCTCTTCAGGCTCAGCTGATATATGGCGCCTGTCTCTCTAGGTCTCAGACCTGGGTTTATTTACTATTTGTAATGATTTAAAATACTGTATCTGTACTTGATTGAACTTGTCTGTTGCAATGGAATCGATAGAAAAGTACCGGTACTTCAGGCAGGCTAAAGAAACACAAAGTATTGGAAAGATTTGAAAAGGTATTTGAACCCAGGTGTGCTCCTCTCTCTATCTAGACCTGAGTGTTGATATGACAGATGGCCAATGTGAACCCAGGTGTGCTCCTCTCTCTATCTAGACCTGAGTGTTGATATGACAGATGGCCAATGTGAACCCAGGTGTGCTCCTCTCTCTATCTAGACCTGAGTGTTGATAGGACAGATGGCCAATGTGAACCCAGGTGTGCTCCTCTCTCTATCTAGACCTGCGTGTTGATAGGACAGATGGCCAATGTGAACCCAGGTGTGCTCCTCTCTCTATCTAGACCTGAGTGTTGATAGGACAGATGGCCAATGTGAACCCAGGTATTCTCCTCTCTCTATCTAGACCTGAGTGTTGATAGGACAGATGGCCAATGTGAACCCAGGTGTGCTCCTCTCTCTATCTAGACCTGAGTGTTGATAGGACAGATGGCCAATGTGAACCCAGGTGTGCTCCTCTCTCTATCTAGACCCGAGTGTTGATAGGACAGATGGCCAATGTGAACCCAGGTGTGCTCCTCTCTCTATCTAGACCTGAGTGTTGATATGACAGATGGCCAATGTGAATCAAAGGGAAGCATGTGCCAAAACTGAGAGAATGTTGCCTTGAGCTCTGCTAGAGCCACTCTGGTTCTGAGTATCTTGCCTTACCTCATCCAGAACCAGAGTGGTTCTAGGAATCTTGCCTTGAGCTCTCCTAGAGACACTCTGGTTCTGAGTATCTTGCCTTACCTCATCCAGAACCAGAGTGGTTCTAGGAATCTTGCCTTGAGCTCTCCTAGAGACACTCTGGTTCTGAGTATCTTGCCTTACCTCACCCAGAACCAGAGTGGTTCTAGGAATCTTGCCTTGAGCTCTGCTAGAGCCACTCTGGTTCTGAGTATCTTGCCTTACCTCACCCAGAACCAGAGTGGTTCTAGGAATCTTGCCTTGAGCTCTCCTAGAGACACTCTGGTTCTGAGTATCTTGCCTTACCTCTCCTAGACCCACTCTGGTTCTCTTAGACCCACTCTGGTTCTGAGTATCTTGCATTACCTCTCCTAGAACCACTCTGGTTCTGAGTATATTGCCTTACCTCTCCTAGACCCACTCTGGTTCTGAGTATCTTACCTTACCTCTCCTAGACCCACTCTGGTTCTGAGTATCATGCCTTACCTCTGCTAGACCCACTCTGGTTCTGAATATCTTGCCTTACCTCTCCTAGACCCACTCTGGTTCTGAGTATCATGCCTTACCTCTGCTAGACCCACTCTGGTTCTGAGTATCTTGCCTTGAGCTCCCCTAGAGCCATCCGTCCCTCCCTCTACACCCCCCCTCTCTCCTCTCCACCTCCCCTCCCACCCCCCCACCCCTCTCTACCTCCCTCTCTCCCTACCTCTCCTCTCCAGGCAATTCTCATATGATGTCCTTTGATAGAGACAACAGGGTTTGAGATGCTGATATGCCTCATCACATACAGTATATTAGTACTGAGGCAGTAGACAGAGATGACCTACAGTATCTGTGAATTTCTGGGCCTAAAGATGAGACCATGCACCACTACACCAGGGCTGTGTCCCAAATAGCAACCTATTAATACCTTATGTTGTACCCTATGTAGTCCCTATGGGTCGTGGATGAAAGTAGTGCACTATGTAGAGAATAGGGTACCATTTGGGACACAATCAAAGGATTTTTTTGTTTAGTGGAGAAGACATAATCTCAGAACCGTATTACCAGAGCTTTCAATGATCTGAGTGTCTGGGAAAAATCTTTCTTCCTTCCTAAAAATCAGTCATCATTGGAGCTGGGCTGCAGACTAGAGTTGTGTGTCTCTGTGGATCCAGAATCTATCTGTGTTCAGCCTGGCTGTGATGGTTATGAATGTGTAGCTCTGGGCCTGTGGATCCATCCGTGCTTCTAGCCTCGCTGTGGTAGAATAGAATATAAGCCTCAGAGAGACTCGGTCTCACAGGAACGCCCATCCCATCTCCCAGCAGCCCCATGACTCATAGTCTCCTCCTCCTCCTCTTTTATGTTGGGACTGCCAGACAGAGGATCTGAGAAGACAAAAAGTCTAAGGATTATGGGTCTGGATTTAACTGCTGTTGTGTGGTCTAATTTGGTCTAACAACACTGTCTGTTAGATGGCTTGATTGTTATCAGAAAAGGGGCTGTAGATGTCTAGACTGTGTAGTTCTAATTTTTTTTTACAAAAGACCTTTGGAGCACCAAGGGTTGGCTACAATGGAATCTTGATTTCCTGCTTGAATTCTCCGAGTGAATATGAGTGTTAAGAACTGTGGTAAAGCTAGAATGGCCACAGTAGAAAGACTTATTTGCCATCCTTCCACTCTGTAATGGTTAAATAAACACTAGTTCCTACAGTAGTTGTGTTCGCCACAAGCAATTATAGTTGTTTATCTGAAGTGCTTTTTCTGAGTGGTGTGATGCTTTTGTTCGTTTAACCTATTCTAACCTATTCTAACCTATTCTATTCATTTTGACAGATCAGTATGATTATTTTTAATTGCTTTCAACACCTCATGCGCGTTCCCATTGTATAGTGGTGGGTGCACTGTAGCGGTAGCAGCCTATCAGAAGAGTTGGGGGCATGGCTTTCAGTTTGTTATTTTTGGCCACCCGTGAGAGTGAATGTCATTCCAGGTAACGTGAGATGGTCACCATTTGGTTACAATATCGTAACCAGTTAATGTGAAAGTATTATGTAAAGGTGTTTGGAATCATTATTTCATGTTATGGAACCAACTTAATACTGTATCTTGAGTTGCTAGGTAACCCAATTGAATAAATTTGGATAGGTAATTCCAAACTGAGAAAAACTTTGCACAACATGAAAAAATGGACTATATATATAAATATATATTATTATTTCTGTTAGTATTGATGTTATTTATTGTTAAACCAAAAGGAAAAAGTAAGTTGAGTGTTGAATGAAATAGGATGCAACTTGAAATATAGGTTAATTAAATATAACAGTTGGCATTGAATCATATTTTTGGTTCCAACAGAGAAAGCCTAACTAATTTACTTGTAACCAGTTGACACAATTTTTTTATTAGGTTGATCCATAGTCATCTTTTATTAGGCTGATCTAAAGATGCATGTCTTATTAGGCTGATTCATAGAGTCGTTGTTTTATTAGGTTGATCCAAAGAATCGTTTTTTTATTAGGTTGATTCATAGAGTCATTGTTTTATTAGGTTGATTCATAGAGTCGTTGTTTTATTAGGCTGAGTCATTGTTTTATTAGGTTGATTCATAGAGTCATTGTTTTATTAGGCTGATTCATAGAGTCATTGTTTTATTAGGCTGATTCATAGAGTCATTGTTTTATTAGGTTGATTCATAGAGTCATTGTTTTATTAGGCTGATTCATAGAGTCATTGTTTTATTAGGCTGATTCATAGAGTCATTGTTTTATTAGGTTGATTCATAGAGTCATTGTTTTATTAGGTTGATTCATAGAGTCATTGTTTTATTAGGTTGATTCATAGAGTCATTGTTTTATTAGGCTGATTCATAGAGTCGTTGTTTTATTAGGTTGATCCATAGAGTCTTTGTTTTATTAGGTTGATTCATAGAGTCATTGTTTTATTAGGCTGATTCATAGAGTCATTGTTTTATTAGGTTGATTCATAGAGTCATTGTTTTATTAGGTTGATTCATAGAGTCATTGTTTTATTAGGTTGATTCATAGAGTCATTGTTTTATTAGGTTGATTCATAGAGTCATTGTTTTATTAGGTTGATTCATAGAGTCATTGTTTTATTAGGTTGATCCATAGAGTCATTGTTTTATTAGGTTGATTCATAGAGTCATTGTTTTATTAGGTTGATTCATAGAGTCATTGTTTTATTAGGTTGATTCATAGAGTCATTGTTTTATTAGGTTAATTCAGAGAGTCATTGTTTTATTAGGCTGATTCATAGAGTCATTGTTTTATTAGGCTGAGTCATTGTTTTATTAGGCTGATTCATAGAGTCATTGTTTTATTAGGCTGATTCATAGAGTCATTGTTTTATTAGGTTGATTCATAGAGTCATTGTTTTATTAGGTTGATTCATAGAGTCATTGTTTTATTAGGTTGATTCATAGAGTCATTGTTTTATTAGGTTGATCCATAGAGTCATTGTTTTATTAGGTTAATTCAGAGAGTCATTGTTTTATTAGGTTGATTCATAGAGTCATTGTTTTATTAGGTTAATTCAGAGAGTCATTGTTTTATTAGGCTGATTCATAGAGTCATTGTTTTATTAGGCTGAGTCATTGTTTTATTAGGCTGGTTCATAGAGTCATTGTTTTATTAGGCTGATTCATAGAGTCATTGTTTTATTAGGCTGATTCATAGAGTCATTGTTGTACAGTGTGGAACATATGCTAGTGTTAGATGTTAGCCGGGCCAGCTTGGACTGCATGTTACTCCAGCCATGAGTTTTTACCATTACACAGTCACACTTAACAGTGTAGGAATTTACATAAAATATCACTCCACCAACACACACTCTCTTTTAATATACAAAACACTTACAGTCCTCAACTGTCATGAATAAAGCATTGAACTGGGAGTAGCAAGACCCTGGATACAACATCAATATGGATTAGGGGGAGTGTGTGTGTGTGCGTATGTGTACGTACGTGCGTGTGTGTGTGTGTGCGCGTATGTGTACGTACGTGCGTGTGTGTATGTGTGTGTGTGTGTGTGGTGTGTGCGTATGTGTACATACGTGCGTGTGTGTGTGTGTGTGTGTGGTGTGTGCGTATGTGTATGTACGTGCGTGTGTGTGTGTGTGTGGTGTGTGCGTATGTGTACGTACGTGCGTGTGTGTGTGTGTGTGTGGTGTGTGCGTATGTGTACGTACGTACGTGCGTGTGTGTGTGTGTGTGTGTGGTGTGTGCGTATGTGTACGTACGTGCGTGTGTGTGGTGTGTGCGTATGTGTACGTACGTGTGTGTGTGTGTGTGTGTGTGTGGTGTGTGCGTATGTGTACGTACGTGTGTGTGTGTGTGTGTGTGGTGTGTGCGTATGTGTACGTACGTGTGTGTGTGTGTGTGTGTGGTGTGTGCGTATGTGTACGTACGTGTGTGTGTGTGTGTGTGGTGTGTGCGTATGTGTACATACGTGTGTGTGTGTGTGTGTGTGTGTGTGCGTATGTGTACGTACGTGTGTGTGTGTGTGTGTGTGGTGTGTGCGTATGTGTACGTACGTACGTGTGTGTGTATGTGTGTGGTGTGTGCGTATGTGTACGTACGTGCGTGTGTGTGTGTGTGTGTGTGTGTGTGTGTGTGGTGTGTGCGTATGTGTACGTGTGTGTGTGTGTGTGTGTGTGTGTGGTGTGTGCGTATGTGTACGTACGTGCGTGTGTGTATGTGTGTGGTGTGTGCGTATGTGTACGTATGTGTGTGGTGTGTGCGTATGTGTACGTACGTGTGTGTGTGTGTGTGGTGTGTGCGTATGTGTACGTACGTGTGTGTGTGTGTGTGTGTGTGTGTGTGTGTGCGTATGTGTACGTACGTGTGTGTGTGTGTGTGTGTGGTGTGTGCGTATGTGTACGTGTGTGTGTGTGTGTGTGTGTGTGTGTGTGTGTGTGTGTGTGCGTATGTGTACGTACGTGTGTGTGTGTGTGTGTGTGGTGTGTGCGTATGTGTACGTACGTGTGTGTGTGTATGTGTGTGGTGTGTGCGTATGTGTACGTACGTGTGTGTGGTGTGTGCGTATGTGTACGTACGTGTGTGTGTGTGTGTGTGTAGCCGTTGGGTCTGTTTGCCTCCTGCTGCTTCCTATTCTACATTATGTAATCATGTTTTTTTTATGCATCTCTCAGAGGCTAGGCATTAACCCACAATGCACCTTGGTGATACCTCAGTCAGACAACCCTCCAGAGTGTCTAAGGCCCAACTACCAGGCGGAGCCCAAAAGGTAGACCTTTCTCACCTTGGTCCTTCATATAACTATTTCTGTTCCTCTTCTTTTAACAACGTAACCATTGTTTTTGTGTGTCAGCCTAAGCCTGTAAGTCCCTGTAAAGCCACTGGGATCCTTTTTTAAATATTCTTTTATTTTTCCGTTACACCAAACCACATATTGTTTGATTGTTTACTAGCACCCTTGGGGGCGTTTAGAGGTACAGAACACTGTATGTATGGGTACTATATTACCTGACATAAGCTTGTTGATGCTCTATAATTAACCAATAAGGCACGAGGGGGTGTAGTATATAGCCAATATACCACAGCTAAGGGCTGTTCTTATGCACGAAGCAATGCGGAGTGCCTGGATACATGGCATCTGTATAAGGGTTAGAGTACCTGAGTGACCTATTCTGTTAGTTCAATCCAATCACTGAGCCTTGCTCAAGGGTAGACGAGGGAAAGGAGAGTGGCACACTTGGGATTTGGAGCTTGAGACATTCGTCTTGATCGCGACCCGAATGCAAATGACTTGAAATCGTTGAAATACTTTGAGCCGTTGCTCTATACTACCTGGAGTGCCAGTTATTCACAGCAGTGGGACTATTTTATTGGTTCCATTAAACCAGTCAAACTCAATGAAGAATATGGTAAAGGATTTATACTATTTGAATACCTGTCTTCATAACAACCTATCACAGCAGCCATCCAGCTAGATAGACAGCTATTCAGCCATCCATCTATCTATCCAGTCAGCCAGCCAGTCATTTTCAGTCAGTCAGCCATCCAGTCATTTTCAGTCAGTCAGCCGGCCAGTCATTGTCAGTCAGCTAGTCATTTTCAGTTAGCCAGCCAGCCAGTCATTTCCAGCCAGTCATTTTCAGTCAGTCAGCCAGCCAGCCAGCCAGCCAGTCATTTCCAGCCAGTCATTTTCAGTCAGTCAGTCAGCCAGCCAGCCAGTCATTTTCAGTCAGTCAGCCAGCCAGCCATTTCCAGCCAGTCATTTTCAGTCAGTCAGCCAGCCATTTCCAGCTAGTCATTTTCAGTCAGTCAGCCAGCCAGCCAGTCATTTCCAGTCAGTCAGTCAGCCAGCCAGTCAGTCAGTCATTTTCAGTCAGCCAGCCAGCCAGCCAGCCATTTCCAGCCAGTCATTTTCAGTCAGTCAGCCAGTCATTTCCAGCTAGTCATTTTCAGTCAGTCAGCCAGCCAGCCAGTCATTTTCAGTCAGTCAGCCAGCCAGCCAGTCATTTTCAGTCAGTCAGCCAGCCAGCCAGTCAGTCATTTTCAGTCAGTCAGTCAGCCAACCAGCCAGTCATTTTCAGTCAGTCAGCCAGCCAGTCATTTCCAGCCAGTCATTTTCAGTCAGTCAGTCAGCCAGTCATTTCCAGCTAGTCATTTTCAGTCAGTCAGTCAGCCACCCAGTCATTTTTAATCAGTCAGCCAGCCAACCAGTAATTTCCACCCAGTCATTTTCAGTCAGTCAGTCAGCCAGCCAGTCATTTCCAGTCAGTCAGTCAGCCAGCCACCAAGCCAGTCAGAGATTATGTGCTGTGCTGTGCGGTATTGCTGAAGCAGAGCAGTGGTATGATTGTCTAATTATGAAACAGCTTCAGCACATTTGCTATCAGGTGACCATGAATGTTATGAGTGTGTAATTGCCTTCTGACTTCAAAAGGCCTTGCTACCCATCTGTTCTCAGTGGCCCACATACATGAGATGAGAGGGTTATGTAACAGGGAGAGAGGAGAAAGAAAGATTCCCGCTTGGACAGAGAGACTAACAAGGAAAGAAAAACATACAAATGTCCTTTTAGTCAATTATGGTCCTGTTGATGTTGAATGTTTAACATCAGCCAATGAAATGAGGAAGAAATCTCATTGAGAGTAAATGCCATCTTGAAATGCATGGCGTGGTACAACAAGTCAAAGAGATAGCAGACAAAATACCACAGTATTTATAGACGTCTTGCACTGACAGTCATCACACGGTAGTTCCAGAGAAACCATACCACTCCACCATACCATCATATGTAGGAGGAGCATGCTGTCCAACACATTAGCCAATGAAAAACGAGCTTTTTTGTGAATGAAAAGAGAGCAGTGTATCGATCTACGTGACTTCAATGAAGGCCAGCCTACTTTCTGGTAAAGAATTCAGTGATGTGTACTGAACCTGTAGTACACTATGGCAAACTGCATCTAATGCCTTTAATGAGTTGGCAGCTGCATTCATGTAGATGATGATGTCATCCCAATGGCTTTATAATCCAGCGCTCTTCGATGATGTCATCCCAATGGCTTTATAATCCAGCGCTCTTCGATGATGTCATCCCAATGGCTTTATAATCCAGCGCTCTTCGATGATGTCATCTCAATGACTTTATAATCCAGCGCTCTTCGATGATGTCATCCCAATGGCTTTATAATCCAGCGCTCTTCGATGATGTCATCCCAATGGCTTTATAATCCAGCGCTCTTCGATGATGTCATCTCAATGACTTTATAATCCAGCGCTCTTCAATGATGTCATCATTATTAAGTGTACTTTTATTCAATACTAAAGGTGAACAAGAGTAAGTCTGATTGAATATCTATGATGAATTAAACTGCAATTTTTTTTGCATCATTACTGTATTATAAATATCCTAGGGTAGGCATAAATCCCTGTCATTCGTGTCTGGATTGATTTAGCTTTTTTTATCCTTGAGAGAGTCTGGAAAAATGCACGGAAGGCTGAACAAAATGAATGCCATTATGAAAATAAAATGTTTTCAGTCTGAGATTGAGGGACTGCCCCTCAAAAACAACTAATCCCTTTGAAAACGGCCTGTGTTGAATCCATATGAGTCAAACATTTATTCTAGGTGTCAATTGACTACAAAGTGAAAATAGGATAATTTTGTTCGTAAAGTCAGTCTCGTCTAAAATGAGTTCGGAACCTCAGTGTGTCGAGTAAATGGAAGGTTGGGTTTGGATTACAATTATGTCAACAAATGATGCCCCCTTTTGCCAACCACCACGTGGAAATCGCCCTTCTGCCCACCTCGCTTCCCTTCACTGAATGGGGCTCTGTTGTTTCCTCACCCCCAACCAACGCTTTCAAAGGATCAAGGCTGTTTGAGACTGAAAAGCTCTGTACAGATTGACCACGCAATGCATGTTTCCAGCAGGATGCACAAGCTTAAAACTATGGTTTTCATGTCCTGTCGAAGGACCCGCCTCATACTTCCGGCGCCGACAGATGGCCGCCTCGCTTCACGTTCCTAGGAAACTATGCAGTTTTTTGTTTTTTTACGTGTTATTTCTTACATTAGTACCCCAGGTCATCTTAGGTTTCATTACATACAGTCGAGAAGAACTACTGAACATAAGATCAGCGTCAACTCACCATCAGTACGACCAAGAATATGACTTTCGCGAAGCGGATCCTGTGTTCTGCCTTTCACCCAGGACAACGGAATGGATCCCAGCCGGCGACCCAAAGGAACAACTTCATAAAAGGGGGAAACGGAGCGGTCTTCTGGTCAGACTCCGGAGACGGGCACATCGTGCACCACTCCCTAGCATTCTCCTCGCCAATGTCCAGTCTCTTGACACCAAGGTTGATGAAATCCGAGCAAGGGTAGCATTCCAGAGGGACATCAGAGACTAACGTTCTTTGCTTCACGGAAACATGGCTCACTGGAGAGACGCTATCGGAATCGGTGCAGCCAGCTGGTTTCTCCACGCATCGCGCAGACAGAAACAAACATCTTTCTGGTAAGAAGAGGGGCGGGGGCGTATGCTTCATGGTTAACGTGACGTGGTGTGATCATAACAACATACAGGTACTCAAGTCCTTCTGTTCATCTGATTTAGAATTCCTCACAATCAAATGTCGACCGCATTATCTACCAAGGAAATTCTCTTCGATTATAATCACAGCCGTATATATTCCCCCTCAAGCAGACACATCGATGGCTCTGAACAAACTTTATTTGACTCTTTGCAAACTGGAATCCATTTATCCAGAGGCTGCATTCATTGTAGCTGGGGATTTTAACAAGGCTAATCTGAAAACAAGACTCCCTAAATTTTATCAGCATATCGATTGCGCAACCAGGGCTGGAAAAACCTTGGATCAGCGACGCATATAAGGCCCTGCCCCGCCCTCCTTTCGGAAAAGCTGACCATGACTCCATTTTGCTGATCCCTGCCTACAGACAGAAACTAAAACAAGAAGCTCCCGCGCTGAGGTCTGTTCAACGCTGGTCCGACCAATCTGATTCCACACTCCAAGACTGCTTCCATCACGTGGACTGGGATATGTTTCGTATTGCGTCAGACAACAACATTGACGAATACGCTGATTCGGTGTGCGAGTTCATTAGAACGTGCGTTGAAGATGTCGTTCCCATAGCAACGATTAAAACATTCCAAAACCAGAAACCGTGGATTGATGGCAGCATTCGCGTGAAACTGAAAGCCCGAACCACTGCTTTTAATCAGGGCAAGGTGACCGGAAACATGACCGAATACAAACATTGTAACTATTCCCTCCACAAGTCAATCAAACAAGCTAAGCGTCAGTATAGAGACAAAGTAGAATCTCAATTCAACGGCTCAGACACAAGAGGTATGTGGCAGGGTCTACAGTCAATCACGGATTACAAAAAGAAAACCAGCCCAGTCACGGACCAGGATGTCTTGCTCCCAGGCAGACTAAATAACTTTTTTGCCCGCTTTGTGGACAATACAGTGCCACTGACACGGCCCGCAACTAAAACATGCGGACTCTCCTTCACTGCAGCCGACGTGAGGAAAACATTTAAACGTGTCAACCCTCGCAGGGCTGCAGGCCCAGACGGCATCCCCAGCCGCACCCTCAGAGCATGTGCAGACCAGCTGGCTGGTGTGTTTACGGACATATTCAATGAATCCCTATCCCAGTCTGTTGTTCCCACATGCTTCAAGAGGGCCACCATTGTTCCTGTTCCCAAGAAAGCTAAGGTAACGGAGCTAAACGACTACCGCCCCGTAGCACTCACTTCCGTCATCATGAAGTGCTTTGAGAAACTAGTCAAGGACCATATCACCTCCACCCTACCTGACACCCTAGACCCACTCCAATTTGCTTACCGCCCAAATAGGTCCACAGACGATGCAATCTCAACCACACTGCACACTGCCCTAACCCATCTGGACAAGAGGAATACCTATGTGAGAATGCTGTTCATCGACTACAGCTCGGAATTTAACACCATAGTGCCTTCCAAGCTCGTCATCAAGCTCGAGACCCTGGGTCTCGACCCCGCCCTGTGCAACTGGGTACTGGACTTCCTGAAGGGCCGCCCCCAGGTGGTGAGGGTAGGCAACAACATTTCCACCCCGCTGATCCTCAACACTGGGGCCCCACAAGGGTGTGTTCTAAGCCCTCTCCTGTACTCCCTGTTCACCCACGACTGCGTGGCCACGCACGCCTCCAACTCAATCATCAAGTTTGCAGACGACACAACAGTGGTAGGCTTGATTACCAACAACGACGAGACGGCCTACAGGGAGGAGGTGAGGGCCCTCGGAGTGTGGTGTCAGGAAAATAACCTCACACTCAACGTCAACAAAACTAAGGAGATGATTGTGGACTTCAGGAAACAGCAGAGGGAACACCCCCCTATCCACATTGATGGAACAGTAGTGGAGAGGGTAGTAAGTTTTAAGTTCCTCGGCGTACACATCACAGACAAACTGAATTGGTCCACCCACACAGACAGCATCGTGAAGAAGGCGCAGCAGCGCCTCTTCAACCTCAGGAGGCTGAAGAAATTCGGCTTGTCACCAAAAGCACTCACAAACTTTTACAGATGCACAATCGAGAGCATCCTGTCGGGCTGTATCACCGCCTGGTACGGCAACTGCTCCACCCACAACCGTAAGCCTCTCCAGAGGGTAGTGAGGTCTGCACAACGCATCACTGGGGGCAAACTACCTGCCCTCCAGGACACCTACACCACCCGATGTCACAGGAAGGCCATAAAGATCATCAAGGACAACAACCACCCGAGCCACTGCCTGTTCACCCCGCTATCATCCAGAAGGCGAGATCAGTACAGGTGCATCAAAGCTGGGACCGAGAGACTGAAAAACAGCTTCTATCTCAAGGCCATCAGACTGTTAAACAGCCACCACTAACATTGAGTGGCTGCTGCCAACACACTGACTCAACTCCAGCCACTTTAATAATGGGAATTGATGGGAAATGATGTAAAATATATCACTAGCCACTTTAAACAATGCTACCTAATATAATGTTTACATACCCTACATTATTCATCTCATATGTATATGTATATACTGTACTCTATATCATCTACTGCATCTTTATGTAATACATGTATCACTAGCCACTTTAACTATGCCACTTTGTTTACATACTCATCTCATATGTATATACTGCACTCAATACCATCTACTGTATCTTGCCTATGCCGCTCTGTACCATCACTCACTCATATATCTTTATGTACATATCCCTTACACTTGTGTCTATAAAGTAGTAGTTTTGGAATTGTTAGCTAGATTACTTGTTCGTTATTACTGTATTGTCGGAACTAGAAGCACAAGCATTTCGCTACACTCGCATTAACATCTGCTAACCATGTGTATGTGACAAATAAAATTTGATTTGATTTAAGTGGTTGGAGTTCAGTATACCAAGTAGCTAGCTAGATGCCTAACTAGCTAGCTAGCTACCTGGCTAATATTAGCCTACCTCAATACAACTTGGATTTGGCTCAGAAACACAATAACATTTCAAAATTAACACATAGTTAGTAGGAAAAGCTTTCGTCATGATTGTGACGTCCCCAGATTGACTTTAGGTGCAGCATAACTTTTAGCCAGCTAACTAAAAATGGAGGGAACCAATGTATTTGAAATGTTGTTTTTAACATTGGATACAAGTAAAGACTTGGAGCTTCAAAATGGTATATAATAGACTGCAATTGGAGGAACAATGGGATAGTAATGCTGCTCGGAAAGTTGATAACCTCACTTTATAGAAATGGCCCTTGAAAAGTTTTGGAGTGGATGAATGGAAAGTGAATCAGCTAATCGGGCAGATCTGTTGCCCCTCAATACTTTTTTTGCGTGGCTGATTGGGCTGCACTAGGAGATAGTAAGCCAGCGACCAATGCTCCGGTGTTGTGCCTGCCGACTTCAAGTGCTTGAGATACTGGGTATCATCGTCGGGTCGCCGGCGGTAACTACATGGACATTTTGTGTTGGATAGAAGCCTATACAAGTAATAACTAATGTTGATAACCATCTAGATGTCACTTTGATACATAAACTACATACAGTTTACTAGTCAATGGGGAGGGCATGAATGACAACAACACCGGGACACAGTGCCCTTTGCTCCGTTTGACAAGCACCAGTGTCCGGCAGCTGTGTGGGAAGTAGCTACCTAGTAGCCAATATCAGGGTGACAATCACAGTAAGCACACACACATACAACACAAGCAACAGCACGCCCATCATCAGTACTTTTTCATTAAAAAATAATCAACTGTCAGTTCAATAACAAACAAAAAAATGAAATGTGTAAAACGTGAAATATGATTCAGACTCATCCTTCAAAACACAAGTCCAAACTCTGGCGGTATGGTAGCTCAATGTACGGTAGTTGCATGGTAAGAAACTAAGAAAGAAAAACAGCTCAATCAAAACCGTCTAACTCTAACATATAGCAGAGCACTTTTGACACACCCACTCCTTTCGATAGCCACTCGCTCATACTCCGGTTAGCATACCCCCTTATCGATCAGACACGTAGCTAGCGAGCAAGACAGCTAATTTGCTAGCAAGCCTTAACTTGCAATGAAAAAGACATTCTGACAAAAATGAGAAACATATAGTATCTGAAAATGTAGCTGGACTCTTGCACATATACATGGAGGAATTCTTTGTGGTCATAGTTGCCCTTAGTTTGAAGACGTAGGTGTTTTATACAACAGCCTTCTGCATTCTCTTTTCCACTCCCTCCGCATTGTAAATGATCTCGTCCTCCTCTTCTGAGGAGGAGTATGGAGTGAATCAATTAAAATATCTGATTTATATTCTGAAAATTATAACTCTGTAAATCTCAACATTTTCCGTGGTGCCCTGACTTCCTAGTTAATTAATGTTTTCATTAATCTTCACATTTAATGATAGTCCAGACACGACAGGTGTGGTGAGTCTCTTACCGCTCAATGGGGCAGTTTTCACTGACGCAGATTAAGGGCTCTGTTCAGTCAGATCCGCTTTAGCCGACATCCGCATAGCGGTTGTTTTGGCCGTGTTGGAGGTGGAACTGCATTAGAGTGGTCAAATCCACAAATGGCTCAAGGCATTATACCTAAAGCAGACGGTCACATTAACGGAAATCACACTAAACTCTCTGACACCACCAAACCGGTCTGACACCGCAAAACCTATCTGACACCACCAAAACATCTCTGACACCACAAAAACATCTCTGATACCATCAAAACACCTCTGACACAGCCAAACCGTTCTGACACCGCCAAACCACTCTGACACCGCCAAATCGCTCTGACACCGCCAAACCGTTCTGACACCGCCAAACCACTCTGACACCATCAAAACCCCTCTGACACCACCAGACCGTTCTGACACCACCAAACCATTCTGACACCGCCAAAACACCTGACACCACGAAAACGTCTCTGACACCGCCAAACCATTCTGCCACCACCAAAACACAGAGCTATATGGAATTGTTGTAATTAAGGTCATACCAAGGATCATTTTGCTATTTTAAGACCGACCCCTTGAAATATCCCTCAAAAATATATACAACATGATGAAAAAAATGTTGGGGCCTTACTGTTATTAACCCATTCAAACAAATTGAACAACAGATTCACTACATGTAACAACAGATTGTCCCCCTCCAAAGAAATCTAAAGGAAGTTCTGAAGTGTCTGTCCAATATCTAAGAGACATTAAAAAAAGATCAACCCCTTCTTTTTGGCACTAAACAGTCTCCATAAACTCCATAAACCGGGGGCCAAACTACCTACCCTCCAGGACACCTACACCACCCGATGTCACAGGAAGGCAAAAAATAACATTAAGGACAAAAACCACCCGAGCCACTGCCTGTTCATCCCGCTACCATCCAGAAGGCGAGGTCAGTACAGGTGCATCAAAGCTGGGACTGAGAGACTGAAAAACAGCTTCTATCTCAAGGCCTTCAGATTGTTAAACAGCCATCACTAGCACAGAGAGGCTGCTGCCTCCATACACAGACTTGAAATCTCTGCCACTTTAATAAATGGAACAATAGTCACTTTTAACAATGTCAAATTAATAATGTTTACATATCTTGGTCTCATTATTACATACTGTATTCTATACTATTCTACTGTATCTTAGTGTATGCCACTCTGACATTGCTCGTCCGTATATTTATATATTCTTAATTCCATTTCTTTACTAGATTTGTGTGTATTAGGTATTTGTTGTGAAATTGTTAGATATTACTTAGATATTGCTGCACTGTCGGAACTAGAAGCACAAGCATTTCGCTACACCCACACTAACATCTGTTAATCATGTGTATTTGGCCAATAAACTTTGATTTGTAATGAATAACTTTTCGTGTTTACACATGGCATTTCATCTTGTTTGTCCTGCTCTTCTTTTAACCACTAAGATAATTATACAATATTATAATACAATTTGATTTGATTTGTAAGAAAAGAGGAAAATTCCCTCTTTTCTCTTCTAACCTGTATATATCCTAGACCTCCCTCCCTCCTTATCTCCCTCCCTCCCTCCTTATCTCCCCTCCATCCCTCCTTATCTCCCCTACATCCCTCCCTCCTTATCTCCCCTCCATCCCTCCCTCCTTATCTCCCCTACATCCCTCCCTCCCTCCTTATCTCCCTCCCTCCCTCCTTATCTCCCCTCCATCCCCCTCCTTATCTCCCTCCCTCTCTCCATCCCTCCCTCCCTCTCTCCACCCATTCCTCCCTTCTTATCTCCCCTCCATCCCCCTCCTTATCTCCCTCCCTCTCTCCATCCCTCCCTCCCTCTCTCCACCCATTCCTCCCTTCTTATCTCCCCTACATCCCTCCACCCATCCTTATCTCCCCTCCATCCCTCCCTCTCTCCTTATCTCCCCTCCATCCCTCCCTCTCTCCTTATCTCCCCTCCATCCCTCCCCCCCTCTCTCCCTCCCTCCCTCTCTCCATTCATCCCTCTATCCCTCCACCCACCCATCCCTCTCTCCATCCATCCCTCCATCCCTCTCCATCCCTCCCTCTCTCCTTATCTCCCCTCCATCCCTCCCTCTCTCCTTATCTCCCCTCCATCCCTCCCCCTCTCTCTCCCTCCCTCCCTCTCTCCATTCATCCCTCTATCCCTCCACCCACCCATCCCTCTCTCTCTCTCTCTCCATCCATCCCTCCATCCCTCCCTCCCTCTCTCCATCCATCCCTCTCTCCTTCCCTCCATCCCTCTCTCCCTCCCTCTCTCCATCCATCCCTCCCTCCCTCCTACATCCCTCCCTCCATCCTTATCTCCTTTCACATTAATTTGCAAATACCTGAACAATGATGCTGCAACATCTGCCACATACATCTGTGGAGCGAACAACTGCATGTAGAAA
>NC_056437.1:9029634-9169634 GCF_018296145.1 Oncorhynchus tshawytscha
CCTTCACAGTAGAAGCATCAAACAAGGTTCTAAAGACTGTTGACATCTAGTGGAAGCCGTAGGAAGTGCAATATGACCCCATAGACACTGTGTATTCGATAGGCAATGACTTGAAAACTACAAACCTCAGATTTTCCACTTCCTGGTTGGATTTTTTCTCAGGTTTTTGCCTGCCATATGAGTTCTGTTATACTCACAGACATCATTCAAACAGTTTTAGAAACTTCAGAGTGTTTTTGATCCAAATCTAATAATATGCATATATTAGCAACTGGGCCTGAGTAGCAGACAGTTTACTCTGGGCACCTTATTCATCCAAGCTACTCAATACTGCCCCCAGCCATAAGAAGTTAATAAATCCTCTTTGGGCTAGGGGGCAGTATTTTGATGTCCGGATGAAGGGTGTGCCCAAAGTAAAGTGCCTGCTACTCAGGCCCAGAAGCTAGGATATGCATGTAATTTGGATAGAAAATACACAAAAGTTTCTAAAACTGTAAAAATAATGTCTGTGAGTAAAAATAGAACTGATAAGGCAGGTGAAACCCCGAGGACAAACCATCCCCCCCAAAATTTTATTTTATCCTACTGCTGTTTCCAATGGCTGTCATTTTAATTATGGGGCAAAATCCTCCCAGATTGCAGTTCCTAGGGCTTCCACTAGATGTCAACAGCCTTTACAAAGAGATTCATGCTTGTTTTAGGAAAAATGAGCTAGAAATTGTAGGTTTTCTAGGTGGCTCCCATTTTGGCTGTAGTGTTTTCATGCTCGTGGATGAGAGTGCGTTCTTTGCTGTTTATCTCCAGTAAAGACAATAACGATTCTCCGTCTTAAATTGTATAGTTTATTTACGTATTAAGGTACCTGAGGTTTGATTATAAACGTTGTTTGACTTGTTTGGCAAAGTTTATTAGTAACGTTTGGGATTAATTTTGAATGCATTTGGATGGAGGGAAACCGGTGGATTATTGAATGAAGCGCGCCAGCTAGACTGAGTTTTTGTGGATCTAAAGAAGCACATTGTCGAACAAAAGGACCATTTGTAATGTATCTTTTTGGAGTTCCAACAGAAGAAGATCATCAAAGGTAAGGCATTTATTATATCGCTATTTCTGACTTTTGTGACGCACCTGCCTGGTTGAAAAATGTTTTTCATGCTTTTTTTGCGGGGTGCTGTCCTCAGATAATCGTATGGTGTGCTTTCACCGTAAAGCCTTTTTGAAATCTGAAACAGCGGCTGAATTAACAAGAAGTAAGCTTTATTTTGATGTATAACACTTGTATTTTCATGAAGGTTAAATATTTAGATTTTTGTAATTTGAATTTCGCGCTCTGCAATTTCCCCGGATGTTGTTGAGGTGTGCTGCTAGCGGGATGCCTAGCCATAACAGGATTTATCGCTCTGGACCAGATCTAGCTAACAAGTTTGTGTGCATTGGCACGAGAATTCAAAACACTTCTTACATTTTTGTAGTTAACAAATCCAGTGTGAAATGTGATAACTATAGTATCCTTAACTAGCCTATAAAACTAGCTGGCAGGCAGAGACTGGAAGGAGATGTTTCTGAGCCACAGTGAGTGTTTTGACTGTGTTTTTTTATGGGACTGAGAAGAATGCTCAGAACTTAAAATTAGGTAACTAACCGGTTCCCATGATTTTTAAATAGTAGTTCTGTTCCGGAATTGTTTAGATCACTTTAGTTCCCAGTTCTGTTTCCGTTCCTCCACCAAAATATTTATTTTCCGGTTTTCGGTTCTGATCCATGTTTTCGGTTTTGTTTTCGTTTTGTTTTCATTGTTCATCACTCACACAGCGGTGCTTGATGTTAGGAATCTGATTAAAGTCAAACCTCCCCTGAATGATGGTGATGATGTAACAGTAGTTCTCTCCCCCATCGAGAGAAAACAATTAGCTAATCACATCATATGAGTATCACCGTGGTGAACCCAGACACGAGGCTAACATTATGGGCTCAAAAAGGAGCTGCTTGATAATTCAGATGGATTACTCCTCATGGTCTCTTAATTGTATTCCTCCAAAGGCCTGTTTGGAACAGCAACTTCAACCTTTTATTCCTTCTGGATGAACCAAGACCGAGCTCACGTTGGGATACCCACAATTGCATAATTGGAATGATTAAACATTTTTATCTCAAATTCAAAAATAATGGAATATAGAGGATAATGTAAACGGTAACTTCACTGTCCAAATACATATGGTTCATTCATAGAGTAGAGCATAGTGGAAGGGTTCCCTCAGTAGTAGAACATAATGGAAGAGGTCCCCTCAGTAGCAGAACATAAAGGAAGGGTTATCTCAGTAGTAGAACATAGTGGAAGGGTTATCTCAGTAGCAGAACATAGTGGAAGGTTTATCTCAGTAGCAGAACATAGTGGAAGGTTTATCTCAGTAGCAGAACATAGTGGAAGGGTTATCTCAGTAGCAGAACATAGTGGAAGGTTTATCTCAGTAGCAGAACATAGTGGAAGGTTTATCTCAGTAGCAGAACATAATGGAAGGGTTATTTCAGTAGTAGAACATAGTGGAAGGGTTCCCTCAGTACACTGTGTTCTCATTTACATATCTGTACACTTTGGCACTAATATCGTTTGAAATATTTTGACAGGAATTGAACATGTATCCAAATGGCGTAAAACAAATAGTAATGAAATTATCATAATATTGATAGTATCAGGTGGCGAGTGAATATCGGTGTTAACTTTTGGGTTAAACCTGGCAACTGTCCATCCTCTTTTTTTCTTCCTGCAATGATAATTAGCTATGTTAAAGGTAAAGAACACTAGGAAAGACAACTCAGAAATACACAGAATTCAGTAAAACGAGGAGACGTTCAATCAGAGTAGCCGACTGTAGGGATTCTCTGATGCTGTTTATTTCATTTGTCCAAAATTGAGCTGTCTATCGGTAAACATAGCTAGGTAATCCTCTTTCATCCTGGGACTGATAAAAAGAGCAGAAATGGCAGCTGGGGGGGATTATATGATCATTAAAAATGGTTATGGAAATGAAACAAAACCCTATCTGATTTGTTTAATCTGGGTTAACCAATCTCTGCTGGAATATGTGCTGTTATGCAGTCAGTAGAGGTTAGGTGTCACATGTACGGACATGGCTGGGCCTGGACAGAGCCTGACATCAGAGAAAGGAAAGGGAAGGCCTTGTGATCTGTCCTGGACTGACCAGTGAGAGACCAGCTTGGAAGGCCTTGTGATCTGTCCTGGATTGACCAGTGAGAGACCAGCTTGGAAGGCCTTGTGATCTGTCCTGGACTGACCAGTGAGAGACCAGCTTGGAAGGCCTTGTGATCTGTCCTGGACTGACCAGTGAGAGACCAGCTTGGAAGGCCTTGTGATCTGTCCTGGATTGACCAGTGAGAGACCAGCTTGGAAGGCCTTGTGATCTGTCCTGGACTGACCAGTGAGAGACCAGCTTGGAAGGCCTTGTGATCTGTCTGGACTGACCAGTGAGAAACCAGCTTGGAAGGCCTTGTGATCTGTCTGTCCTGGACTGACCAGTGAGAACAGCTTGCCTTATCTTTTACTATTAAATAACCTTTCTGGCCGGGGATTAACCGATGTCACAAAGCAGCACTTGATTTGTGAAGGCGATTTCCCAGACGTTCGCTGAGATCACATACGATTCACAGTTAACACACTGTATGTTGGCTGAAACATAAATGAAGCACTGTATATTACACTGTGGATTCATTGCTGTTTGTTTCAGTCAGTGTTTATTCATTTAAAATAGACAAAAAAGCTTTCCACAAAGAAAACATCTTGTATTGTGATCGTTGGAACCATACACATATAGAAACTATAATCCCTGTGGTGTCCCTGACGAACATGCTGAAACTATAATCCCTGTGGTGTCCCTGTCAGACATCTTGAAACTATAATCCCTGTGGTGTTCCTGTCAGACATGCTGAAACTATAATCCCTGTGGTGTCCCTGTCAGACATCTTGAAACTATAATCCCTGTGGTGTTCCTGTCAGACATGCTGAAACTATAATCCCTGTGGTGTCCCTGTCAGACATGCTGAAACTATAATCCCTGTGGTGTCCCTGACGAACATGCTGAAACTATAATCCCTGTGGTGTCCCTGTCAGACATCTTGAAACTATAATCCCTGTGGTGTTCCTGTCAGACATGCTGAAACTATAATCCCTGTGGTGTCCCTGTCAGACATGCTGAAACTATAATCCCTGTGGTGTCCCTGACGAACATGCTGAAACTATAATCCCTGTGGTGTCCCTGTCAGACATGCTGAAACTATAATCCCTGTGGTGTCCCTGTCAGACATGCTGAAACTATAATCCCTGTGGTGTCCCTGTCAGACATGCTGAAACCATAATCCCTGTGGTGTCCCTGTCAGACATCTTGAAACTATAATCCCTGTGGTGTCCCTGACAGACATGCTGAAACTATAATCCCTGTGGTGTCCCTGTCAGACATGCTGAAACTATAATCCCTGTGGTGTCCCTGACAGACATGCTGAAACTATAATCCCTGTGGTGTCCCTGACAGACATGCTGAAACTATAATCCCTGTGGTGTCCCTGACAGACATGCTGAAACTATAATCCCTGTGGTGTCCCTGACAGACATGCTGAAACTATAATCCCTGTGGTGTCCCTGACGAACATGCTGAAACTATAATCCCTGTGGTGTCCCTGTCAGACATCTTGAAACTATAATCCCTGTGGTGTTCCTGACGAACATGCTGAAACTATAATCCCTGTGGTGTCCCTGACAGACATGCTGAAACTATAATCCCTGTGGTGTCCCTGACAGACATGCTGAAACTATAATCCCTGTGGTGTCCCTGACGAACATGCTGAAACTATAATCCCTGTGGTGTCCCTGTCAGACATCTTGAAACTATAATCCCTGTGGTGTTCCTGTCAGACATGCTGAAACTATAATCCCTGTGGTGTCCCTGACAGACATGCTGAAACTATAATCCCTGTGGTGTCCCTGTCAGACATCTTGAAACTATAATCCCTGTGGTGTCCCTGACAAACATGCTGAAACTATAATCCCTGTGGTGTCCCTGTCAGACATCTTGAAACTATAATCCCTGTGGTGTTCCTGACGAACATGCTGAAACTATAATCCCTGTGGTGTCCCTGACAGACATGCTGAAACTATAATCCCTGTGGTGTCCCTGACAGACATGCTGAAACTATAATCCCTGTGGTGTCCCTGACAGAACATGCTGAAACTATAATCCCTGTGGTGTCCCTGTCAGACATCTTGAAACTATAATCCCTGTGGTGTTCCTGTCAGACATGCTGAAACTATAATCCCTGTGGTGTCCCTGACGAACATGCTGAAACTATAATCCCTGTGGTGTCCCTGTCAGACATCTTGAAACTATAATCCCTGTGGTGTTCCTGTCAGAACATGCTGAAACTATAATCCCTGTGGTGTCCCTGACAGACATGCTGAAACTATAATCCCTGTGGTGTCCCTGACAGACATGCTGAAACTATAATCCCTGTGGTGTCCCTGACGAACATGCTGAAACTATAATCCCTGTGGTGTCCCTGTCAGACATCTTGAAACTATAATCCCTGTGGTGTTCCTGACAGAACATGCTGAAACTATAATCCCTGTGGTGTCCCTGACAGACATGCTGAAACTATAATCCCTGTGGTGTCCCTGACAGACATGCTGAAACTATAATCCCTGTGGTGTCCCTGACGAACATGCTGAAACTATAATCCCTGTGGTGTCCCTGTCAGACATCTTGAAACTATAATCCCTGTGGTGTTCCTGTCAGACATGCTGAAACTATAATCCCTGTGGTGTCCCTGATGAACATGCTGAAACTATATTCCCTGTGGTGTCCCTGTCAGACATCTTGAAACTATAATCCCTGTGGTGTTCCTGTCAGACATGCTGAAACTATAATCCCTGTGGTGTCCCTGACGAACATGCTGAAACTATAATCCCTGTGGTGTCCCTGTCAGACATCTTGAAACTATAATCCCTGTGGTGTCCCTGTCAGACATGCTGAAACTATAATCCCTGTGGTGTCCCTGTCAGACATCTTGAAACTATAATCCCTGTGGTGTTCCTGTCAGACATGCTGAAACTATAATCCCTGTGGTGTCCCTGTCAGACATCTTGAAACTATAATCCCTGTGGTGTTCCTGTCAGACATGCTGAAACTATAATCCCTGTGGTGTCCCTGTCAGACATCTTGAAACTATAATCCCGGTGGTGTCCCTGTCAGACATCTTGAAATTATAATCCCTGTGGTGTTCCTGTCAGACATGCTAAAACTATAATCCCTGTGGTGTCCCTGTCAGACATACTGAAACTATAATCCCTGTGGTGTCCCTGACAGACATGCTGAAACTATAATCCCTGTAGTGTCCCTGACAAACATGCTGAAACTATAATCCCTGTGGTGTTCCTGTCAGACAAAATGAAACTATAATTCATGTGGTGTCCCTGATCAGATATATAGTTGAAGTCAGAAGTTTACATACACCTTAGCCAAATACATTTAAACCCAGTGGTACTATTCCTGATATTTAATCCTAGTCAAAAGTCTCTGTTTTAGGTCAGTTCTGATCACCACTTTATTTTAAGAATGTGAAATGTCCGAATAATAGTAGAGAGAATGATTTATTAATTTCATCACATTCCCAGTGGGTCAGGAGTTTACATACACTCAATTAGTATTTGGTAGCATTGCCTTTAAATTGTTAAACTTGGGTCAAAACACCTTGGGTAGCCTTGCACAAGCTTCCCACAATAAATTGGGAAGACCCATTTGAGACCAAACTTTTACTTCCTGACTGATGTCTTGAGATGTTGCTTCAATATGATGACATCTATTTTGTGAAGTGCACCAGTCCCTCCTGCAGAAAAGCACCCCCACAACATGATGCTGCCACCCCTGTACTTCACAGTTGGGATGGTGTCTTCGGCTTGCAAGCCTCCCCCTTTTTCCTCCAAACATAACGATGGTCATTATGGCCAAACAGTTCTATTTTTGTTTCATAAGACCAGAGGACATTTCTCCACAAAGTACGATCTTTGTCCCCGTGTGCAGTTGCAAACCATAGTCTGTTTTTTGGGGGGGGTGGTTTTGAAGCAGTGGCTTCTTCCTTGCTGAGCGGCCTTTCAGATTATGTCGATATAGAACTAATTTTACTGTGGATATAGACACTTTTGTACCTGTTTCCTCCAGCATCTTCACAAGGTCCTTTGCTGCTGTTCTGGGATTGATTTGCACTTTTCGCACCAAAGTATATTCATCTCCAGGGGACAGAATGCGTCTCCTTCCTGAGCGGTATGGTGGCTGCGTGTCGTCCCATGGTGTTCATACTTGCGTACTATTGTTTGTACAGATGAATGTGGTACCTTCAGGCATTTGGAAATTGCTCCCGAGGATGAACCATTTTTTTCTGAGGTCTTAGCTGATTTCTTTTGATTTCCCCATGATGTCAAGCAAAGAGTTTGAAGGTAGGCCTTGAAATACACCTACAATTGACTCAAATAATGTCAATTAGCCTATCAGAAGCTTCTAAAGCCATGACATCATTTTCTGGAATTTTCCAAGCTGTTTACAGGCACAGTCAACTTAGTGTATGTGAACTTCTGACCCACTGAAATTGTGATATAGTTTATTATAAGTTAAATCATCTGTCTGTAAACAATTGTTGGAAAAATTCCTTGTGTCATGCACAAGTAGATCTCCTAACCGACTTGCCAAAACTATAGTTTGTTAACAAGAAATTTGTGGAGTGGTTGAAAAATGACTCCAACCTAAGTATATGTAAACACCCGACTTCAACTGTGGATAGCAGGGTAGGCCGGAGCTGTGCTCCCCAGTACCATATGTTTAGCTAGAGGGGTATATCACGCATGTTGAATGCTGAGTTTAATCAAGCTGGATTATCTAATGCTACACACAGTTAGAGGGTTGGAGAAGGTACTCTATCTCTCCAATAGGGAGTGTTGAAGCAGCAGAAGGTCTGTATCACTCCAATAGGGAGTGTTGAAGCAGCAGAAGGTCTGTATGTCTCCAATAGGGAGTATTGAAGCAGCAGAAGGTACTGTATCTCTCCAATAGGGAGTGTTGAAGCAGCAGAAGGTACTGTATCTCTCCAATAGGGGAGTGTTGAAGCAGCAGAAGGTCTGTATCTCTCCAATAGGTAGTATTGAAGCAGCAGAAGGTCTGTATCTCTCCAATAGGGAGTGTTGAGGCAGCAGAAGGTCTGTATCTCTCCAATAGGGAGTGTTGAAGCAGCAGAAGGTCTGTATCTCTCCAATAGGGAGTGTTGAAGCAGCAGAAGGTCTGTATCTCTCCAATAGGGAGTGTTGAAGCAGCAGAAGGTACTGTATCTCTCCAATAGGGAGTGTTGAAGCAGCAGAAGGTCTGTATCTTTCCAATAGGGAGTGTTGAAGCAGCAGAAGGTCTGTATCTCTCCAATAGGGAGTGTTGAAGCAGCAGAAGGTCTGTATCTCTCCAATAGGGAGTATTGAAGCAGCAGAAGGTCTGTATCTCTCCAATAGGGAGTGTTGAGGCAGCAGAAGGTCTGTATCTCTCCAATAGGGAGTGTTGAAGCAGCAGAAGGTCTGTATCTCTCCAATAGGGAGTGTTGAAGCAGCGGAAGGTCTGTATCTCTCCAATAGTCTGTATCTCTCCAATAGGGAGTGTTGAAGCAGCAGAAGGTACTGTATCTCTCCAATAGGGAGTGTTGAAGCAGCAGAAGGTCTGTATCTCTCCAATAGGGAGTATTGAAGCAGCAGAAGGTACTGTATCTCTCCAATAGGGAGTATTGAAGCAGCAGAAGGTACTGTATCTCTCCAATAGGGAGTGTTGAAGCAGCAGAAGGTACTGTATCTCTCCAATAGGGAGTGTTGAAGCAGCAGAAGGTCTGTATCTCTCCAATAGGGAGTATTGAAGCAGCAGAAGGTCTGTATCTCTCCAATAGGGAGTGTTGAAGCAGCAGAAGGTCTGTATCTCTCCAATAGGGAGTGTTGAAGCAGCAGAAGGTCTGTATCTCTCCAATAGGGAGTGTTGAAGCAGCAGAAGGTCTGTATCTCTCCAATAGGGAGTGTTGAAGCAGCAGAAGGTCTGTATCTCTCCAATAGGGAGTGTTGAAGCAGCAGAAGGTCTGTATCTCTCCAATAGGGAGTATTGAAGCAGCAGAAGGTCTGTATCTCTCCAATAGGGAGTGTTGAAGCAGCAGAGAAGGTCTGTATCACTCCAATAGGGAGTGTTGAAGCAGCAGAACGTACTGTATCTCTCCAATAGGGAGTGTTGAAGCAGCAGAAGGTCTGTATCTCTCCAATAGGGAGTATTGAAGCAGCAGAAGGTACTGTATCTCTCCAATAGGGAGTGTTGAAGCAGCAGAAGGTCTGTATCTCTCCAATAGGGAGTATTGAAGCAGCAGAAGGTCTGTATCTCTCCAATAGGGAGTGTTGAAGCAGCAGAAGGTCTGTATCTCTCCAATAGGGAGTATTGAAGCAGCAGAAGGTCTGTATCTCTCCAATAGGGGAGTGTTGAAGCAGCAGAAGGTCTGTATCTCTCCAATAGGGAGTATTGAAGCAGCAGAAGGTCTGTATCTCTCCAATAGGGAGTGTTGAAGCAGCAGAAGGTCTGTATCTTTCCAATAGGGAGTGTTGAAGCAGCAGAAGGTCTGTATCTCTCCAATAGGGTGTGTTGAAGCAGCAGAAGGTCTGTATCTCTCCAATAGGGAGTGAAGCAGCAGAAGGTCTGTATCTCTCCAATAAGGGAGTATTGAAGCAGCAGAAGGTCTGTATCTCTCCAATAGGGAGTGTTGAAGCAGCAGAAGGTCTGTATCTCTCCAATAGGGAGTATTGAAGCAGCAGAAGGTACTGTATCTCTCCAATAGGGAGTGTTGAAGCAGCAGAAGGTCTGTATCACTCCAATAGGGAGTGTTGAAGCAGCAGAAGGTACTGTATCTCTCCAATAGGGAGTATTGAAGCAGCAGAAGGTCTGTATCTCTCCAATAGGGAGTGTTGAAGCAGCAGAAGGTACGGTATCTCTCCAATAGGGAGTGTTGAAGCAGCAGAAGGTCTGTATCTCTCCAATAGGGAGTGTTGAAGCAGCAGAAGGTCTGTATCTCTCCAATAGGGAGTATTGAAGCAGCAGAAGGTCTGTATCTCTCCAATAGGGAGTGTTGAAGCAGCAGAAGGTCTGTATCTCTCCAATAGGGAGTGTTGAAGCAGCAGAAGGTCTGTATCTCTCCAATAGGGAGTGTTGAAGCAGCAGAAGGTCTGTATCTCTCCAATAGGGAGTATTGAAGCAGCAGAAGGTACTGTATCTCTCCAATAGGGAGTATTGAAGCAGCAGAAGGTCTGTATCTCTCCAATAGGGAGTATTGAAGCAGCAGAATTTTGTGGTGTACAAAAGGTAAAAAGTCTTGTTGTAAATGTTTTCCATGGAGTTGAGCTGTCATGGTAAGAGGACAAGGTCACACAACAGGATTTGAAAAAAAGTGGAGTATTTCCATCTCATTTGCATCGGGAAGGCAGACAGTCGGGCATTCAAGTATTCAAGCCACAAGTGTGAGACCGGAATGAGAGCTAACTGGATTGATTACCTGCTCAGAACTGTCTGGTAGGGAGCTCAGGCACTGACAAATACAGCCACCTCCAAAAGACATTCAGAAGATTTTCAGACCCCTTGATTTTTTCCACATTTTGTTAAGTTACAGCCTTATTCTAAAATGGATTCTTTTAAATTAAATCCTCCTCAATCTACACACAATAGGTTTTTTTAGGCATTTTTGCACATTTTTAAGCATAAATAACATAACTTATTTACAGAAGTGTTCAGACCCTTTGCAATGAGACTCGAAATTGAGCATCCTGTTTCCATTGATCATCCTTGAGATGTTTCTACAATTTTACTGGAGTCCGCCTGTGGTAAATTCATTTGATTGGACATGATTTGGAAAGGCACACACCTGTCTACGTAAGGTCCCATAGTTGACAGTGCATGTAATAGCAAAAGCCATGAGATCAAAGGAATAGTCTGTAGAGCTCCGAGACAGGATTGTGACGAGGCACAGATCTGGGGAAGGGTACCAAAAGATTTCTGCAGCATTGAAGGTTCCCAAGAACACAGTGGCCCCCATCATTCTTAAATGGATGAAGTTTGGAACCACCAAGACTCTTCCTGGAGCTGTCCGACTGGCCAAACTGAGCAATCAGGGGGAAAAGGGCCTTGGTCAGGAAGGTGACCAAGAATCTGATGTTCACTCTGACAGAGCTCCAGAATTCTTCCATCTCCACCTCTGTGGAGACTCCCAAAAAACAGGTGTGCCAAGCTTGTAGCGTCATACCCAAGGAGACTCAAGGCTGTAATTGCTACCAATGGCACTTCAGCAAAGTACTGATTAATGGGTCTGAATACTTATGCAAATATAATATATATATATATATATATATATATATATTTTTTTTTTTTGGTATACATTTGCCAAAAATTTAAAAAAACGTTTTTGTTTGTCATTATGGGGTATTGTGGGTAGATTATTGGGGGGGGGTCTATTTAATCCAACTGAGTATAAGGTTTAAAAGGAACAAAATGTGGAAAAGGTCAAGGGATCTGAATGCTTTCCAAATGCACTGAACCTCCATCCCAGCAGGCTATTTGGAAGGGTTGCCAGTAAACATCCTTTACTGAGAGCAAACAACAACTGTAAACGCCTGGAGTTTGCTAAACGGCATTGACACTTGACACTTGGATTGGAGCCGCGTACTATGGTCATTTGAGACGAAAATAGAGCTCTTTGACTACACACACCAATGGTGGGTTTGGCCTTTTGAAATAGGAATGCATATGCAGAAAATAACCTCATGACTACTATAAAACATGGTGGTGGATCTTTGACACTATGGGCTGTTTTGCCTCCACTGGTCCTGGGACCCTTGATAAGGTCAACGGCATCGTGAACTCTACCAGGACATTTTAGCCAAAAACCTGGTTGCCTCTGCCAGGAGGCTGAAAATTAGCAGCAAGTCAACCTTCCAGCAAGACAACGACCCCACACACACATCAAAAATCTACAAGAAATGCTTAATTGACCACACAATTGTGGTTTAACTAGGGGTCTAAACATTAGCCCGCAGCATACCATCCAATTGGCTTGCCTATGAAACTAAGAAGGGATGACCCTTGATACACACAGGAAACTGTTGAGCATGAAAAACCCCAGCAGCGTTGCAGTTCTTTAACACAAACTGGTGCGCCTGGCACCTACTATCATACCACGTAGAAGGATTTTTAAGCCTAGAGACAATTGAAACATGGATTGTGTATGTGTGCCATTCAGAGGGTGAATGGGCTAGACAAAAGTTTGTGATTTTGAACAGGGTAAGTGCCAGGCACACTGGCTTGCGTTTTTCACACTCAACAGTCCTGGGTGTATCAATAATGGTCCACCATCCAGAGGTCATCCAGCCAACTTGACACAACTGTGGGAAGCTTAGGAGTCTACATGGGCCAGGATCCCTGTGGAATGCTTTCGACACTTTGTAGAGTCCATGTTTGGCATACTCAGTGTATGTACAGTATGTATATAAACATTGTCAGGACTCCACATATACAAGAACATTCAGATCCACCACATGGTGGCGCTATAACAGGCACACATATCTCTAGATCTGTTTGACTCAGAGTCATGGCTAACCTGTAGAGTATGGGTCTGTTTGGCCACATGGAGGTGCTGTTGAACAGGAAAAACAATTCATGCAAGCTCATTGGCTTACACCGGCCATGTTGTTTGAACTTGTCTTGAGTTCTGATATTTGGCAAGCGTGTTAAGGAGTGCAGAAGTAGATCATCCTAGGCTGATTTGTCCTGATGGTGGCACAGTGGGCCCACAGCTTGAACCCACTGCTTGCAGCTATATTCTTTATGTAGTGATCTGTCTCTTTGTTGCATGTGTCTCTGCGTGATTGACATATAGGATCCCTCTCTGTGCTAGATGTCCTCCACGGGAGAGAATAGAACTGAATAACACTCCTTCAAAGGTGAGTCGGCACACACACACAGTCTATGACTCTATGGGAACAACATAATCAATCGATTACCACACTATCAGCACACACACACAGTCTATGACTCTATGGGAACAACATAATCAATTGATTACCACACTGCATGGCACTTTAATGAGACCGGTCATGTCATCTTTTCTTAATAACTGACTTTCCATCTCCATAGTAACCCCTTTATCATTATAAAAGGACTATATTTATTCTGGAAATATTACATTGTTCTGCAGTTAATTGGAAGCTCATTAACAGTCAAATGTATGATTTGAAATGGGCATATTCACAGGGAGATGGGCATTGTGTCTTAACTTGACATTGATTAGAATATGCTGTTTTATTTACCCTCCTGAGAGGGGTTGCCTTTGATCCAATGGGGCACCTGATGACGGTGTGTGCCGCACTATGCAATGCTCTTCTCTTTTATTAAGTCCCAATCACTTTGGAGTGCAATAGAATAATATAGTGCTTAATAACATGATATGTTAAGCATTATATAGTTTCTTTATTTTTACAATTTTCTACATTGTGGAATAATAATGAAGACATCAAAACTATGAAATAACACGTATGGAATCATGTAGTAACCAAAAAAGTGTTAAACAAATCAAAATATATTTAATATTTTAGATTCTTCAAAGTAGCCACCCTTTGCCTTGATTACAGCGTTGCACACTCTTGGCATTTTCTCAACCAGCTTCACCTGGAATGCTTTTCCAACAGTCTTGAAGTAGTTCCCACAAATGCTGAGCACTTGTTGGCTGCTTTCCCTTCACTCTGCTGTCCAACTCATCCCAAACCATCTCAATTGGGATGAGGTCAGGTAATTTTGGAGGCCAGGTCATGTTATGCAGGACTCCATCACTCTTCTTCTTGGTCAAATAGCCCTTACACAGCCTGGAGGTGTGTTGGGTCATTGTCCTTTTTGAAAAGCAATTGATAGTCCCACTAAGCGCAAAACAGATGGGATGGCGTATCACTGCAGAATGCTGTGGTAGCCAGGCTGGTTATGTGTGCTTTGAATTCTAAATACATCTCTGACAGTGTCACCAGCAAAGCACCCCTACACCATCACACCTCCTCCTCCATGCTTCACGGTGGAAACCACACACTCAGAGATCATCCGTTCACTTACTCTGCGTCTCACAAAGACACAGTCGGTTGGAACCAAAGGACAGATTTCCACAGGTGTAATGTCTGTTGCTCGTGTTTCTTGGCCAAAGCAAGTCTCTTCTTCTTATTGGTGTCCTTTAGTAGTGGTTTCTTTGCAACAAAGGCCTGATTCACACAGTCTCCTCTGAACAGTTGATGTTGAGATGTGTCTGTTACTTGAACTCTGTGAAGCATTTATTTGGGATGCAATGTCTGAGGCTGGTAACTACAATGAACTTATCCTCTGCAGCGGAAGTAACTCTGGGTCTTCCTTTCATGTCTTAAGGTAATGATGGACTGTCGTTTCACCTTGTCACAACACAACTGATTGGCTCAAACGCATTTAGAAAGAAAGAAATTCCACAAATTCACTTTTAACAATGCACACCTGTTAATTGAAATACATTCCAGGTGACTACCTGGTTGAGAGAATGCCAAGAGTGTGCAAAGCTGTCACCAAGGCAAAGGGTGGCTAGTTTAAAGAATCTCAAATATAAAATATTTAGATTTGTTTAACACTTGGTTACTACATGATTCCATGTGTGTTATTTATTCACTATTTTTCTACAATGTAGGAAATATTAAAAATAAAGAAAAATCCTGGAATGAGTAGGTGTGTCCAAACTTTTGACTGGTACTGTATATCATGGAATAATGTGAAATATTTAAAGAACAATGTAGCTGTGAGCTAGGACTGACCTCTGAAAGTGACAGTGTACAGGCCAACCACATCACCGTGTTCATCACATGAGTGTGCAGTACAGTTCTGTGAAAGCATTATCTGACGGATTACAGTCAAGAATGTCTGGGATTGGGCTGTAATCTGTTCTATGCTAGGTATGCTAGCCCATAGGCTATTATAGGATAATCTGACCTCTCCAGACCTCTTAAGAACACCCTTCTGGATGAACCAATCAGTGACTATCATTCTGTTTGAATGGGCTGGAAACAATTACCCTGTAATATGTCCAATCAACATGTGGCATCAGAAAGCTATTATTTATTCTTGCACATCTCATTTGGTGTTAGTGTCAATGCGCATGCCCCGCCCACCTGAGGATCAGCCATCTATTTCCTGTGTTTGAGGGGTGCAAATTTCACTTGTCACTTAAATCTTGCTGGGTTGGTTGCTTTCATGTTTACTCCTGCAACTGTTTCCTACTCTTTTGCTTGGCTTGTGCCTGTTTTGTTTTTTCCCGTTAACATTATGGACTGTTGAAAATGTTTGTAACGATCTGTCACACACACACACCCACCCCGGTAAAGGCTGAAATGGGCTCAGTTGGATACTTTGGCTTAGCAGTTCTGCTAACACATCCTGCTGCCGATTGCTACTACTGCTCGTATGAGTCTGCTTCTTTTTCTCCCACCTCCACTCCAGCCCTCCACCTGTTAGACTCTGTTTTACTGCTGGCTGATAGGTATACAGTAGCTTGACGCTCTCATTGCTTGTTGGTAATTGTATCCATTGACGCTTTGCTTGGGAAGTGAGCTACCCTGAAGGAGCAGAGCCTATATCGTCAAGACTTGCATTATTCATTACTTAGAAATATGTTCAACCATTTGTTATGTGGTGTTTCCCTTTCTGAAGTCCACTCATTATTTGTCCAGGAAAATGTTTTATGTGCTATTATTCAGTCAATATCGTTTGGAGTATCTTCATCCGTTATCCAACTGTTGCGTTTATTAGCATTGTTATCAAACAAAAAAACGTTTAACAATTTCAATGAACGCTGAGCGTGTTATAGTATCTGTGCTGTGCAGTCCCTTGGTTCTAGCTTTTCTCATCTGATTGATAGCTAATGTCAGATGGAGTAACTTCTCTTTCCTCCCACCAGCCACCTCTGGAAACCCAGCTAAGGCAGACTGACCTCACGGAGACTACCCATCTTTATAATAGATGTTATTTATTTAGCAGACACTCTTATCCAGAGCCACTTACAATTAGCACATTGAACTTAGCTAGGTGAGATAGCTAGGTGAGACAACAACACAATTAGCACATTGAACTTAGCTAGGTGAGATAGCTAGGTGAGACAACAACACAATTAGCACATTGAACTTAGCTAGGTGAGATAGCTAGGTGAGACAACAACACAATTAGCACATTGAACTTAGCTAGGTGAGATAGCTAAGTGAGACAACAACACATCATATACTCTTCAAAGAGGTAGGGTTTCAGACATTTTTTGGAAGTTGAGGCAGAGACACCGCTGTCCCGACTTTAGTGGAAAGCGTGTTCCACCATTGGGATGCCAGAACACAGAAGAGCTTTGACTGGGCTGAGCGGGAGCTGCCCTCCCGTAGGGTTGGGAGGGCCAAGAGACCAGAGGGGGTGGAATGGAGTGTTCGGGTTGGGATGTAGGGTTATGAACATAGCCTGAAGGTAAGGAGGAGCAGTTCACCTTGCTGCTCCGTAGGCAGGCACCAGGGTCTTGAAGATGATGCGAGCTTCGACTGGAAGTCAGTGGAGTGTGCTGAGGAGCGGGGTATCATGGGAGAATTTAGGAAGGTTGAAAACCAGATGGGCTGCGGCATTCTGGGTAAGTTCCAGAGGTTTAATGGCACAAGTGGGGTGCCCAGTCAACAGGGAGTTGCAGTAGTCCAGATGGGAGATGACAAGAACCTAAGAAAATCAAGTCAAGAGAAGCAGGGCAGAACCCTGTGGCCTTGAGTACCCTCAGCCCTGTCTGTCCGTCCGTCCGCCCGTCCGTCCGAAGCCTGTCTCTTCAATCCTCTAGATGTGTCCATGCAATGATGGACAAGTCCTCCATCTTTGCCACTCTATTCTGACATATAGGCTGCATCTGAAATGACATCCTATTCCCTACATAGTGCACTGCTTTTGACCAGGGCCCATAGGGAATGGAGTGCCATTTGGAATGCAGCCAGGGTCAAAGGTGTAATTTACATATTTAATCTGAGCTTCGCTACACGATGTGGGGAACAAAGGAGCCTGACTGTCAGGTCCGGAACAATAAGTGAAATTTCAAAGGTGGAGAATATTTGCCGATTCCACAACATTAGGAAGGGCACTTTCTATTGTTCAACATGGCCAGAGGACAAGAGTTATCATGCAGATATTCCCTGACATGACATCTCTCGCGCCCTCTCTTTCTTGCTCTCTCTTGATCTCTCTTCCTCTTCCCCTCTCTTGCTATCCCTCTCTCCCTCCCCCTCATTCCCCTCTTCCCTTCTCCCTCTATGAGGACACAGCTTTAGCACCTGATAAGCAGTAGAGACAGTGGATAGATGGCTAGGGAGAGGGGCTCAGTTATGCTGTGGGAGTCTGTCTCTAAATCTGAATCCCAAGTAACACCCTATTCCCTTAGTGCACTACTATTGACCAGGACCCTGCTGGGATGCAGCCTGAGTGTATACTGATGCTGGGAGTACAGGGTGGATAACGAAGAGCCTCTGACCCCTCTTGAGCTGTGCCAGTGGAGGTCTACTGACCCCTCTTGAGCTGTGCCTGATGAGGTGTCATGTACTCACAGCAGAGGCAAAGTGTTTTGGGGAGGAAGGGGAAGCAAGGTGCTTGGGGACGACGGGGGAAGGTTAGAGTGACTAATAGACTCAGGCATCTTGAAGACACACAAACGCATGAACATTTTAAAGGTCCAGCACAGTCATCCTATTTCCTAAATAAAAATAGCCTTTGAATGACCAAAAGATTACCCATAATATTTTTAGGCTATTAAAATGCTCAGAATTCAACAAATTGTACCATTTCTCTACATCTCTAACTATCAGTTTTCAGTCTGAAAGAACATGCTGAGTGGGCGGGGAGCATATATTCATGCACTTGCCTTGACTGACAGCTCTTTGAAACACCTTTGTGGTTGTTGCCAGGTAACAAGGTAAACAAATGGGCCATGTCAGTCCGTGCCTAACTGGCATGCTTCAACCCATTTTCTCTGCAACATGTTCTCATGGTCAACAGAGCTGATCATAGACTGTTGGATATCAGACAAACAGCAGCAATACACAACTTTATTTCTATTGTTTTGTAACTAATTACAGAATACAGTTCACTGATACACTTCTTCACAAGAATTAGTAAAGCCTGAGACACTTTAGAAGCTTAGACATAAGGGAACGTACATGAAATCAGCATACAATAAGTGTACTGGACAATGTATTGGTGCCTCTGCATTAGCATTATAAAGCCAGGAAGCCTTGGAAGAATGGCGCCGGAAGGGATGGCTGCCGTTTTACGGGCTCCTAACCAATTATGCTATTTTGTGTGTTTTTTCGCATTGTTTGTAACTTATTTTGTACATAATGTCGATACTACCGTCTCTTACGACCGAAAAGAGCTTCTGGATATCAGAACAACGATTACTCACCTCGAACTGGACATTCACTTAGAGAAAATAAGGAAATACAGGGGGCGGAGATCAGAGTGCCTTGTGACAATTCGTTGGCAAGTGGGTAACCCGCCTCTACCATTTGTTCTGTTGGCCAATGTGCAATCACTGGAGAATAAACTGGATGAGCTCCGTTGGAGACTATCCTACCAACGGGACATTAAAAACTGTAATATCTTGTGTTTCACAGAGTCGTGGCTGAACTACGACATGGATAATATACAGTTGCCAGGGTTTTCCGTGTATCAGCAGGCAGAACAGCTACATATGGTAAGACGAGGGGTGGGGGTGCGTGTCTATTTGTCAATAACAGCTGGTGCGCGATGTCTAATATTAAGGTAGTCCCGAGGTATTGCTCATGCTAAGCTTTAGACCACACAACCTACCAAGAGAGTTTTCATCTATATTTTTCGTAGCCATCTATTTACCTCCACAAACTGATGCTGGCACTAAGAACGCACTCAACGAGCTGTATAAGGCCGTAAGCAAACAGGAAAATACTCATCCAGAAGCGGTACTCCTAGTGGCCGGGGACGTTAATGCAGGCAAACTTAAATCTGTTTTACCTCATTTCTACCAGCACGTCACATGTGCAACCAGAGGGGGGAAAACTCTAGACCACAATTAATCCACACACGGAGAGACGCTTACAATGCTCTCCCTCGCCCTCCATTTGGAAAATCTGACCATAATTCTATCCTCCTGATTCATGCTTACAAGAAAAAAATAAAGCCGGAAGTACCAGTGACTCGCTCAATACGGAAGTGGTCAGATGATATGCGGATGCTACTCTAGCACAGACTGGAATATGTTCCAGGGTTCATCCAATGGCATTGAGAAGTATACCACCTCAGTCACCGTCTTCATCAATAAATACATTGACAACGATGTCACCACAGTGATCGTACGTACATATCCCAACCAGAAGCCATTAATTAGAGGCAACATTTACACCGAGCTAAAGGCTAGCGCTGCCGCTTTCAAGGCGGAGGACACTAATCCGGACGTTTATAAGAACTCCCACAATGCCCTCAGATGAACCATCAAACGGGCAAAGTGTCAATACAGGACTAAGATTGAATCCTAATACACTGGCTCTGACGCTCGTCGGAGGTGGCAGGGATTGCAAACTATTACTGACTAGAAAGGGAAACCCTGCCGCGAGATGACCAGTGACGCGAGCCTACCAGACGGGCTAAATGCCTTTTATGCTCGCTTCGAGGCAAGCAACACTGAAGCATGAAGCATGAAGCACCAGCTGTTTCGGGCGACTGTGTGATCACGCTCTCTGTAGCCGATGTGAGCAAGACCATCAAGCAGGTCAACATTCACAAGGCCGCGGGGCCAGATGGACTACCAGGACGTATACTCAGAGCATGCGCGGACCAACTGGCAAGTGTCTTCACTGACATTTTCAACCTCTCCCTCTCCCACGTCGGTAGCCATGAAGTGATTTCAAAGGTTATGGCTGACATCAACACCACCATCCCGGAAACCCTAGACCCACTCCAATTCGCATACCGCCCCAACAGATCCATAGATGACACCATCTCAATCACACTCCACACTGCCCTTTCTCACCTGGACAAAAGGAACACCTATGTGCTAAGGACCCTGGGACTAAACACCTCCCTCTGCAACTGGATCCTGGACTTCCTGATGGGCCACCCCCAGGTGGTAAGGGTAGGCAATAACAAATGTGCCACACTGATCCTCAACACGGGGGCCCCTCAGGGGTGCGTGCTTAGTCCCCTCCTATACTCCCTCTTCACCCACGACTGCGTGACCAAGTACGACTCCAACACCATCATTAAGTTTGCTGATGACACAATGGTGGTAGGCCTGATCACCGACAACGATGAGACAGCCAATAGGGATGAGGTCAGAGACCTGGCAGTGTGGTGCCAGGACAACGACCTTTCCCTCAACGTGAGCAAGACAAAGGAGATGATCGTGGACTACAGGAAAAAGAGGGCTGAACACGCCCCCATTCACATCGACTGGTCGAGAATTTCATGTTCCTTGGTGTCCACATCACCACCAAACTATCATGGTTCAAACACACCAAGAAAGTTGTGACAATGCCTTTTCCCCCTCAGTAGACTGAAAAGATTTGGGATGGGTGCCCAGATCCTCAAAGTTCTACAGCTGCACCATCGAGAGCATCCTGACCGGTTGAATCGCAGCCTGGTACGGCAACTGCTCGGCATCTGACCGTAAGGAGCTACAGAGGGTAGTGAGTACAGCCCAGTACAACACTGGGGCCAAGCTTCCTGCCATCCAGGGCCTATATACTAGGCCGTGTCAGAGGAAGGCCCAAACACTCCAGTCACCCAAGTCATAGACTGTTCTCTCTGCTATCGCACGCAAGTGGAACAGGAGCGCCAAATCTAGGTCCAAAAGGCTCCTTAACAGCTTCTATCCCCAAGCCATAAGACTGCTGAACAATTACACTGCTGCTACTCGCTGTACCCCCGCACATTGACTCGGGACCGCTGTATATAGCCTAATTATTTTATTTTATTGTGTTACTTTTTATTATTTTTTAAAACTTTAGTAAATATTTTCTTAACTCTATTTTCTTAAAAGTACATTGTTGGTTAAGGGCTTGTAAGCAAGCATTTCACGGTAAGGTCTACACCTGTTGAATTCGGCATATGTGACAAATAACATTTGATTTGATTTGACAATATGTTCAGAATTGTATGTATTGATCAGACATTTATTTGATCGTTTACAATAGGCCGGCATAGGTGAAATATTGATCAACATGAACACTTGTGAGAAATAATTTGACATAAAAAATAAATAATTAGAGCCATAAGCCTAATATAGGCACCCGGCCGCCCTACAGGGGCAGGATCGCCATTGATTTGTATAATTTGTAACACTCATCTCCCTTACGAATACTTGAAAAGACAATACTAAGCAATAATATCATGTCATATCACGTAAAAGTGAATTACTTAGGCTTTAGGAAATGCAACCAAATACAGAGATTGATGGGGAGGGGAGCAGGAGAGGGGGGTTACTCATGTACCGTGCTTCAATCAAGCAGGCTTCAGTCAACAACTTAGCTTCAGTCATCCCCAAGACTGAAGCGGCAGACAAATTCTGCAATGGTCACTCCTCGTCAGGCCTCTCACACTGGGCAGATAGGTGTCCTAGGATGGAAAGCTCCCACAGCTTCCCCACATAAAACGCTGGATTAAGGGTGGCCTTGTGAAAGAGGAGATCCAGGAGCCTATCTACGTAGCCCGTAATGTTTTTGAAAAAGGAAAGGTTGGGGATCCCGAGTGGCGCAGCGGTCTAAGGCGTCACTACAGACCCTGGTTTGATCCCAGCCTGTATCACAACCGGCCGTGATCGGGAATCCCATAGGACGGCGCACTATTGGCCCAGCGTCGTCCGGGTTAGGGGAGGGTTTGGCCGGGGGGCTTTACTTGGCTCATCACACTCTAGCGACACCTTATGGCGAGATGGGTGCCTGCAGGCTGACCTCGGTCGTCAGGTGAACGTTGTTTCCTCCGACACATTGGTGCGGCTGGATTACAAGTTAAGCGTGTGGGTGTTAAGAAGCACGGTCTGGCGTGTAAAAAAAATGTTTGGAGTAATGTTTGTTAAATGGGTTGTGAATTGTATTTCCTTTTAATTACTGTTCTGGGTTGTGATGCAATCAATTTATTGATGTTGTGATCTACTTTCAAGTACTCAATTTGAAAAATGCAATATTTAATCATGCACTTTTTAATGAAATGATTCAATGTTTGTGTCTTGGAATTTTTGTGTGTCTGAAATGCTCAATTGATTGTAAATGAATAACTATGACTTACAGTATGTTGGTTCTGTCTTCACAGGCTTCACAGCATATCCCCTCTTCTTTGCCTCGGGAAAGATGATTTTGTATCACAACATCCTGCTGCGGTGGTTGCCTGGGAAGCTGTGCAGACAGAGTAGATGTAGAATTTTCTTAAATGTCTATCATTACAGCTTGATGATAGCGGAAAGTGAAATACTAAACTCCCCCCGACTCCCTCTAATCATCATGATTAGCCCCAAGCTACATCAACTGTAAGACAACAATCACACAATATGACTTTCCAGGGGTAGATTACAAACATCATATACACCGTAACTCCTTTTGGGAACACAGTTCCTTTGTGTCACCTGTGTGCTGGCAGTTCTCAGACTCAACATAGGAGGCTTAGAGATGGAGGAACAACACCCATATAGTGACTATCCGGTGTGTTACAGTCAAAAACAGCCACAGTTGCATTATCTAACGTTAGCCCCACGATCTCCACAAAAATATTGGTGAACGTGTCAGACTCATCAAAACTGATACTTACATTATGGTCAGCGCTTGCAAGATCCACTGTCAATGAGGGTACAGCATCCCGTCTTCAGGATTAGATTCCTGGCAAGAGAGAGAGACACACACACACACACACACACACACACACACACACACACACGAGAGAAAGAGAAGTCCAAGGCACTAAACACAGTTACAGACACACGTCTGCTTCTGCTAAAGTACCCTCCACTCTATAGAATCTGTAGACAGGTTTGGAATACCATTTCTGCTATTTCAGCATCCCTTAGAGACAACAAAAAACAACCTCTTTCCTTTCCTCCGATTGAAGATTCACTCTTGCGTCGGTGGTACTCAGGGGATCCCAAGGCGGGGCTAATCTTGTTTGACTTCTGTGTGTACAGACTTTATTATCGAGCTCAGATCACCGAACATCACAGAAACACAGAGCCAGGCCTCCTACTGCGTCCTTTTGAAGACGCAGTTTTAATCGGGTGCCTGCCCCGCCGTTGCTGTTTCTACCTCCTCCTCCAGCCCTGCTGCTTCTACCTCCTCATCCAGCCCTGCTGCTTCTACCTCCTCATCCAGCCCTGCTGCTTCCTCATCCAGCCCTGCTGCTTCTACCTCCTCATCCAGCCCTGCTGCTTCTACCTCCTCATCCAGCCCTGCTGCTTCTACCTCCTCATCCAGCCCTGCTGCTTCTACCTCCTCATCCAGCCCTGCTGCTTCTACCTCCTCATCCAGCCCTGCTGCTTCTACCTCCTCATCCAGCCCTGCTGCTTCTACCTCCTCATCCAGCTTCTACCTCCTCATCCAGCCCTGCTGCTTCTACCTCCTCATCCAGCCCTGCTGCTTCTACCTCCTCATCCAGCCCTGCTGCTTCTACCTCCTCATCCAGCCCTGCTGCTTCTACCTCCTCATCCAGCCCTGCTGCTTCTACCTCCTCATCCAGCCCTGCTGCTTCTACCTCCTCCTTCAACCCTGCTGCTTCTACCTCCTCATCCAGCCCTGCTGCTTCTACCTCCTCCTTCAACCCTGCTGCTTCTACCTCCTCCTTCAACCCTGCTGCTTCTACCTCCTCATCCAGCCCTGCTGCTTCTACCTCCTCATCCAGCCCTGCTGCTTCTACCTCCTCATCCAGCCCTGCTGCTTCTACCTCCTCCTCCAACCCTGCTGCTTCTACCTCCTCCTCCAACCCTGCTGCTTCTACCTCCTCATCCAGCCCTGCTGCTTCTACCTCCTCCTTCAACCCTGCTGCTACTACCTCCTCCAACCCTGCTGCTTCTACCTCCTCTAACCCTGCTGCTACTTCCTTCCCTACAACCGTCCAACCCTGCTGCTACTACGTCCTCCAACCCTGCTGCTTCTACCTCCTCCTTCAACCCTGCTGCTTCTACCTCCTCCTCCAACCCTGCTGCTTCTACCTCCTCTAACCCTGCTGCTACTTCCTTCCCTACAACCGTCCAACCCTGCTGCTACTACGTCCTCCAACCCTGCTGCTTCTACCTCCTCCTTCAACCCTGCTGCTTCTACCTCCTCCTCCAACCCTGCTGCTTCTACCTCCTCCTCCAACCCTGCTGCTTCTACCTCCTCCTCCAACCCTGCTGCTTCTACCTTCTCCTCCAACCCTGCTGCTTCTACCTCCTCCTCCAACCCTGCTGCTAATACCTCCTCCTCTAACCCTGCTGCTAATACCTCCTCCTCCAACCCTGCTGCTTCTACCTCCTCCTCCAACCCTGCTGCTAATACCTCCTCCTCCAACCCTGCTGCTAATACCTCCTCCTCCAACCCTGCTGCTAATACCTCCTCCTCCAACCCTGCTGCTTCTACCTCCTCATCCAGCCCTGCTGCTTCTACCTCCTCATCCAGCCCTGCTGCTTCTACCTCCTCCTCCAGCCCTGCTGCTTCTACCTCCTCCTCCAACCCTGCTGCTTCCCTCTCCTCCTCCAACCCTGCTGCTTCTACCTTCCCCTCAAACTGTACCGCTTTAACCTCATCCTCCAACTCTACTGCTTCTACCTCCTCATCCAGCCCTGCTGCTTCTACCTTCTCCTTCAACCCTGCTACTAATACCTCCTCACCCAACCCTGCTGTTACTACCTCCTCCTCCAACACTCTAACCCTGCTACTACTACCACCTCCTCATCCAACCCTGCTGCTTATAGTGAGGCAGGCAAAAACTATCATACCTCCTCCTCCAACCGTCCAACCCTGCTGCTTCTACCTCCTCCAACTGTCCAAACCTACTGCTTCTACCTCCTCCTCCAACCGTCCAAACCTACTGCTTCTACCTCCTCCTCCAACCGTCCAAACCTACTGCTTCTACCTCCTCCTCCAACTGTCCAAACCTACTGCTTCTACCTCCTCCTCAAAACCCTCCAACCCTGCTGCTTCTACCTCCTCCTCCAACCGTCCAAACCTGCTGCTTCTACCTCCTCCTCCAACCGTCCAAACCTGCTGCTTCTACCTCCTCCTCCAACCGTCCAAACCTACTGCTTCTACCTCCTCCTCCAACCGTCCAAACCTACTGCTTCTACCTCCTCCTCCAACCGTCCAAACCTACTGCTTCTACCTCCTCCTCCAACCATCCAAACCTACTGCTTCTACCTCCTCCTCCAAACCTGCTTCTACCTCCTCCTCCAACCATCCAAACCTACTGCTTCTACCTCCTCCTCCAACTGTCCAAACCTACTGCTTCTACCTCCTCCTCAAAACCCTCCAACCCTGCTGCTTCTACCTCCAACCTCCAAACCCTCCAACCATCCAAACTGCTTCTACCTCCTCCTCCAACCGTCCAAACCTACTGCTTCTACCTCCTCCTCCAACCATCCAAACCTACTGCTTCTACCTCCTCCTCCAACCGTCCAAACCTACTGCTTCTACCTCCTCCTCCAACCATCTCCAACCGTCCAAACCTACTGCTTCTACCTCCTCCTCCAACTGTCCAAACCTACTGCTTCTACCTCCTCCTCAAAACCCTCCAACCCTACTGCTTCTACCTCCTCCTCCAACCGTCCAAACCTGCTGCTTCTACCTCCTCCTCCAACCATCCAAACCCTGCTTCTACCTCCTCCTCCAACCTTCTACCTCCTCCTCCAAACCATCCAAACCTACTGCTTCTACCTCCTCCTCAAAACCCTCCAACCCTGCTGCTTCTACCTCCTCCTCCAACCGTCCAAACCTGCTGCTTCTACCTCCTCCTCCAACCATCCAAACCTGCTGCTTCTACCTCCTCCTCCAACTGTCCAAACCTGCTGCTTCTACCTCCCTCCAAACCCTCCAACCGTCCAAACCTACTGCTTTTACCTCCTCCTCAAAACCCTCCAACCCTACTGCTTCTACCTCCTCCTCCAACCGTCCAAACCTGCTGCTTCTACCTCCTCCTCCAACTGTCCAAACCTACTGCTTCTACCTCCTCCTCAAAACCCTCCAACCCTGCTGCTTCTACCTCCTCCTCCAACCGTCCAAACCTACTGCTTCTACCTCCTCCTCCAACCCTCCAACCCTACTGCTTCTACCTCCTCCTCCAACTGTCCAAACCTACTGCTTCTACCTCCTCCTCAAAACCCTCCAAACCTACTGCTTCTACCTCCTCCTCCAACCGTCCAAACCTACTGCTTCTACCTCCTCCTCCAACCGTCCAAACCTACTGCTTCTACCTCCTCCTCCAACCGTCCAAACCTGCTGCTTCTACCTCCTCCTCCAACCGTCCAAACCTGCTGCTTCTACCTCCTCCTCCACCCCTCCAACCTCTGAAGTCAATATGGCTGTGTTTACACTGTGTTATAAACTGTTTAATCCAGACACACACATACATACACACACACACACACACACACACACATACACACACACACACACATACATACACACACACACACACAGAGGAGTTAGCTACTAGGACAGTAATGCGACTGTCTGCTGTATCTACAAGAACAGAACACTCAAATGACAATCTGACTGAAGAATTCACACAGTTTTCTAGGATGTTAAAGTATGAAATTGGTATATTTCCACCGTGCAAATTACCTTTGTTTTTAATGGACTATGTGGTTGAACGGTTCACGGTCCTAACCAAGGAATCTCAGACATTCCATAGGTTATCCCCATTGGTGTAAAGAACAAGTTATCCCCAGACATCTTGATCAAATGTGATAGACAGAAGTGTCCATTGTTAGTTTCTATCAATGCTGAATGTTACTGAAACGTCTGCTTCCAGCCCGCACTCTCAAACACGTAGATCCCCTGAATGCAGCTCACTTTCCAGGCCATTTTCCAGCCCGCACTCTCAAACACGTAGATCCCCTGAACGCAGCTCACTTTCCAGGCTATTTTCCAGCCCGCACTCTCAAACACGTAGATCCCCTGAACGCAGCTCACTTTCCAGGCCATTTTCCAGCCCGCACTCTCAAACACCTAGAACCCCTGAATGCAGCTCACTTTCCAGGCCATTTTCCAGCCCGCACTCTCAAACACCTAGAACCCCTGAATGCAGCTCACTTTCCAGGCCATTTTCCAGCCCGCACTCTCAAACACCTAGAACCCCTGAACGCAGACCACTCTCCAGATCCCAAATACCTGTATTCTAATCACCTGTTCACACACCTGTATGTCATTATCACACACTATTTAGTTCAGTTCTTTGCACCCCATCACTGTGAGGTATTGTTTGTTTTGTGACACACGTCTTGCAGAGCGCTGGGTTTCCTGCGTACGCCTCCTGTGTATGATAGTTTTTGCCTGCCTCACTAGCCTTTCTGCCTATTCTCTGCCTGTACTTTATCGGATTTCCTGTTATCTACCTATTGCCTGATCTCCCGAACTTCACTACTAGCCTTTTCCCTGCCTGTACTGTTGCCCTTTTGGAACGCCTGTGTATGACCTTCTGCCTGCCCCTGGACCCAGCTACCTGCCTGCTCCTGTGGTCCTCTGCAATAAACACTTTCTGCGCCCTGCAATTGAAACCAGCTCTCTGTCTCCTCTCGTGTTCATTACAGTTACCCAGGCCTAGTGCAATAAAATTAGACATACCATTACATTATCAGACATCTAGAGAAATACCATTACACTATTTTAATATAGCCTTGAAAATATATATTTTTAATGATTTAACTAGGCAAGTCAGTTAAGAACAAACTCTTATTTACAATGATGACCTACCAGGGAACAGTGGGTTAACTGCCTTGTTTAGGGGCAGAAAAACAGATTTTTATCTTATCAGCTCGGAAATTCGATCCAGCAACTTTTCAGTTACTGGCCCAACGCTCTAACCACTAGTCTACCTGGCCCAACGCTCTAACCACTAGTCTGCCTGGCCCAACGCTCTAACCACTAGTCTGCCTGGCCCAACGCTCTAACCACTAGTCTGCCTGGCCCAACGCTCTAACCACTAGTCTGCCTGGCCCAACGCTCTAACCACTAGTCTACCTGGCCCCTACGCTCTAACCACTAGTCTACCTGGCCCCTACGCTCTAACCACTAGTCTACCTGGCCCCTATGCTCTAAACACTAGTCTACCTGGCCCCTACGCTCTAATCACTAGTCTACCTGGCCCAACGCTCTAACCACTAGTTTACCTGGCCCAACGCTCTAACCACTAGGCTACCTGGCCCAATGCTCTAACCACTAGGCTACCTGGCCCAACGCTCTAACCACTAGGCTACCTGGCCCAACGCTCTAACCACTAGGCTACCTGGCCCAACGCTCTAACCACTAGTCTACCTGGCCCAACGCTCTAACCACTAGTCTACCTGGCCCAACGCTCTAACCACTAGGCTACCTGGCCCAACGCTCTAACCACTAGTCTACCTGGCCCAACGCTCTAACCACTAGGCTACCTGGCCCAACGCTCTAACCACTAGGCTACCTGCTGCCCCATGAAGATGATGGAGTTAAAGATCCAGTTGAAGTTGGAAGTTTACATACACCTCAGCCAATACATTTAAACTCAGGTTTTCACAATTCCTGACATTTAATCCCAGTAAAAATTCCCTCTCTTAGGTCAGTTAGGATCACCACTTTATTTTAAGAAAGTGAAATGCCAGAATAATAGGAGAGAGAATGATTTATTTCAGCTTTTATTTCTTTCATCACATTCCCAGTGGGTCAGAAGTTTACATACACTCAATTAGTATTTGGTAGCATTGCCTTTAAATTGTTTAACTTTGGTCAAATGGTTCGGTTAGCCTTCCACAAGCTTCCCACAATAAGTGGGGTGAATTTTGACCCACTCCTCCTGACAGAGCTGGTGTAACTGAGTCAGGTTTGTAGACCTCCTTGCTCGCACGTGCTTTTTCAGTTCTGCCCACAAATTTTCTGTCGGATTGAGGTCAGGGCTTTATGATGGCCACTCCAATACCTTGACTTGGTTGTCCTTAAGCCCTTTTGCCACAATTTTGGAATAATGTTTGGGGTCATTATCCATTTGGAAGACCCAATTGTGACCAAGGTTTTACTTCCTGACTGATGTCTTGAGATGTTGCTTCAATATAACCACATACTTTTCGTGCCTCATGATGCCATCTATTTTGTGAAGTGCACCCGTCCTCGTGCAACAAAGCACCCCCACAACATGACGATGCCACCCGCGCGCTTCACGATTGGGATGGTGTTCTTTGGCTTGCAAGCCTCCCCCTTTTTCCTCCAAACATAACGATGGTCAATATGGCCAAACAGTTCTATTTTTGTTTCATAAGACCAGAGGACATTTCTCCAAAAAGTACGATCTTTGTCCCCATGTGCAGTTGCAAACTGTAGTCTGGGTTTTTTATGGTGGTTTTGGAGCAGTGGCTTCTTCCTTGCCGAGCGGCCTTTCCGCCTATGTCGATTATAGGACTCATTTTACTGTGGATATAGATACTTTTGTACCTGTTTCCTCCAGCATCTTCACAAGGTCCGTTGCTGTTGTTCTGGGATTGATTTGCACTTTTCGTACGTTAATCTCTAGGAGACAGAATGCGTCTCCTTCCTGAGCGATATGACGGCTGGTCCCATGGTGTTCATACTTGCGTACTATTGTTTGTACAGATGAACGTGGTACCTTCAGGCATTTGGAAATTGCTCCCACGGATGAACCAGACTTGTGGAGGTCTACAATATTTTTTCTGAGGTCTTGGCTGATTTCTTTTGATTTTCCCATGAAGTCAAGCAAAGAGGCACTGAGTTTGAAGGTAGGCCTTGAAATACATCCACAGGTACACCTCCATTTGACTCACATGATGTCAATTAGCCTATCAGAAGCTTCTAAAGCCATGACATCATTTTCTGGAATTTTCCAAGCTGTTTAAAGCCACAGGCAACTTAGTGTATGTCAACTTCTGACCCACTGGAATTGTGATACAGTGAATTATAAGTGAAATAATCTGTCTGTTACAGTTGTTGGAAAACTACTTTTGCACAAAGTAGATGTCCTATCCGACTTGCCAAAACTATAATTTGCTATCAAGAAATTTGTAGTGGTTGAAAAACAGGTTTTAATGACTCCAACCTAAGTGTATGTAAACTTCCGACTTCAACTGTATATTCCACTCTATGAATGCAGTGCTGATTAAATGTACAGTGTACAATAATCTAATTTAGCCTGTGGTATAGGAAAATACCTTGGATGCAATTAAATCCATTTACTCAAAATGCTATACGTAATCGTATGTGAGTTTGGCAGGTTGTCTGGGGAAGTATGTGGCTTCCAATCACATTATAGTTTTAGCAGAATTTTCGGGGCAGGAGTCTGCTATTAATTAAATTAATTAATGTGGTATTTTCAACACAACATATACAATTATAAATTTAGCCATACTAAATGCAACATGTATCATATGAAGAGTTTCATTCCAAAATGCCATGTATCCATTTTTCTGAAGTGTTGGTGTAATAAGGCACCAGAGGCATAATGTATATTTTCTAAATGTCCATCCCATCTGATATTAACGCCCAATTTAGAATGCCCTTCTAGCCAATCAGAAACAAGTATTCAACAATGCTGTGGTAACGTTCTAAATATATGGCTCTATATTAGGTTTCCCAAAATGCCCAGGTTTACCAAAACTCCCGGTTGGAGGATTTCTTGATTTCTTGCTTATTATCATCTGATTCCAGAAATATTCCAACTGGGATTTCTGGAAAAGCTGGGAATTTCTGGAAGTTAGACACATTTTGCTACCCTAATACAGAGCTATATATTTAAGCAATGAGGCCCGGTCTGCCCAACGCTTCACAGGTGGCACACTCCGAAGGGGTGTGGTATTTGGCCAATATACCACGGCTAAGGGTTGTTCTTAGGGTGATGCGACGTGCCTAGATACAAATCAAAATCAAATCAAATCAAATTTTATTTGTCACATACACATGGTTAGCAGATGTTAATGCGAGTGTAGCGAAATGCTTGTGCTTCTAGTTCCGACAATGCAGTAATAACCAACAAGTAATCTAACTAACAATTCCAAAAAACTACTGTCTTATACACAGTGTAAGGGGATAAAGAATATGTACATAAGGATATATGAATGAGTGATGGTACAGAGCAGCATAGGCAAGATACAGTAGATGATATCGAGTACAGTATATACATATGAGATGAGTATGTAAACCAAGTGAAATAGTTAAAGTGGCTAGTGATACATGTATTACATAAGGATGCAGTCGATGATATAGATTACAGTATATACATATGCATATGAGATGAATAATCTAGGGTAAGTAACATTATATAAGGTAGCATTGTTTAAAGTGGCTAGTGATATATTTACATCATTTCCCATCAATTCCCATTTTTGCCCGCTACAGCCCTTAGCCGTGGTTTATTGGCCATATACCACAAACCCCCAAGGTGCATTATTGCTATTATGGTTACCAACGTAATTAGAGCAGTAAAAATAAATGTTTTGTCATACCTGTGGTATACGGTCTGATATACCACGCCTGTAAGCCAATCAGCATTCAGGGCTTGAACCACCCAGTTTATAATTAGAATTAAACAACACATTTAGGATTGGCCAGAAGGGCATTCTAGAGGGAATTCTAGAAGGGAATTCTAGAGGGAATTCTAGAAGGGCATTCTAGAGGGAATTCTAGAAGGGCATTCTAGAGGGAACTCTAGAAGGGCATTCTAGAGGGAACTCTAGAAGGGCATTCTAGAGGGCATTCTAGAGGGCATTCTGGAAGGGCATTCTAGGAGGGAATTCTAGAGGGCATTCTAGAGGGAATTCTAGAAGGGCATTCTAGAGGGAATTCTAGAGGGCATTCTAGAGGGAATTCTAGAGGGCATTCTAGAAGGGTATTCTAGAAGGCATTTGGAAATCCTGGGAGTTTTGGGAAAGTTATTAGAATTTGGGAACCTGTTGTCGCTGTTGTCCACTGTCATCTACAACCCAAACACAGTACTTTCCGAGCCAGGCCACTGTTAAACTAAGCCCAAGTGTTGTTGGCGGATGCTTCAAATACAGTTGTTCTGAGTGCCATGGCCTGTTGTATCAGTCTGTCATTCCACTCATTCAGCACTATAAACTGTACTATTCATATCAATAAATAATTGGATGCCTGCTGTTTAACCAACTCAATGGAAGGCTACTGGATGTTGTAACTCTAATGTATAAGTCTAATGTACAATCTAGTCAAAACAACAAGTACAGTAAATTACTGTGGGCTCTTGAAACCTGTCATAATTTTGTAGATATACGGTGTCTTTGGAAAGTATTCAGACCCCTTGACTTTTTCCACGTTTTGTTACATTTAGGGTTGCAAAGGATCGGAAAGTTTCAGAATAAAAAAAAAACAATTCCATGGGAAGTTAAGCCCTGGAATTTGGGGAATTTTGCTTAAATTCATCAAAAAAAGTTAGCTTATAACAGTGAACCTTTTTTGTGGGATACACATAAGGCAATTCTAGGTCTTGTGGCATATTTTGGTTAAACTATCCCCAATTCAATGGAATTGCAAACCTCTGCATGCACAGTGCACTCTTCCATCACATGTACAGCTGATTCTTAAGATCTTGCACACTAATGAGATGCTATTGAGCCCACACTACTACACTGTCTGAGCCAAGGACTACATGCTTTCTGGTACATTTTGATTACAATGCTGGTTGGGGTGAATATATTTTATATGACATACATGCTTTTTTGTTAACTAGTAAATAGTAGCCTACAGCAAAGTGTGTTTAAATCATTTCTAACTTGTTAACAATTTCTGATAGTTTGTTTTTGCTACCATGTGTGTTTTAGCTTGCTTGAGCCTGCTAACTGAGGAGTGTTAATTCACCTGTTTCCATATATGTTTCATTTTAAAACATGTATCTTTCAAAGCAGTTGTTTAATCTAACTGCTTAACTATTTATCTGTACATGGAATTGTATTTGTTGTTTTTTTTTACAATTTTTTCGAATCTTTACAGGAAAATGCCACGGGCACGATCTGATGTGTGGAGACATTTCACTGCAGCTACTGTAGAAGGAAAAGCTGTGTACATTTGCAAATACTGTGCCAAATCATATGTGGAGAATACAACAAAGCTGCAGAATCATCTGGCCAAGTGCATAAAGTTCCCTCAGCGCTCACAACAAGCAAACTCTGACAAAAGTCCCTCTACTTCGATTCGAGGTGAAAATGATGAATCAGACACCTTATCGACAGCAACAGTTCATGGTCCTCCTGGAATCAGATTTTTTGTTTGACTCAATGGAGGAACGTAGTCAGAAAAATGCTGATGGATGTCTTGTTCGAGCTGTGTACGCAACTGGTTCACCTCTGATGCTCACAGGTAATGTGTATTGGAAGAGATTTCTGAATGTTCTTCACCCAGCATACACCTCTCCAACCAGACATGCTTTATCTAATCATTTGCTGGATGCAGAGTTCAACAGAGTTCAAGTGAAGGTCAAGCAAATCATAGAGAAAGCAGACTGTATTGCAATCCTCTCTGATGGGTTTTTGAATGTTTGTGGGCAAGGAATAATTAACTACATCATCTCCACCCCTCAACCAGTATTCTACAAGAGCACAGACACAATGGACAACAGACACTCCGGTCTCTACATTGCAGATGAGCTGAAAGAAGTCATCAATGACCTTGGACCACAGAAGGTATTTGCACTGGTGACAGAAAATGCTGCGAACATGAAGGCTGCTTGGTCTAAAGTCCTACCCTCAGATCACACCCATTGGCTGTGCTGCTCATGCATTGAATCTGCTCCTCAAGGATATCATGGCACTGAAAACAATGGATACACTCTACTAGAGAGCCAAGGAAATTGTTAGGTATGCGAAGGGTCATCAGCAATCTACCTCCCCAAGCAAAGTGAGAAGAATAAGAGCACCACATTGAAGCTGCCCAGCAAGACCCGTTGGGGTGGTGATGTCATCATGTTTGACAGTCTCCTGGAGGGGAAGGAGTCTCTCCAAGAAATGGCCACATCACAGTCCGCCAATATGGACAGCCCCATTAAGAGGATCCTCCTGGATGATGTATTTTGGGAGAGTGGTAAGCAGCCTGAAACCCATACATGCCGCAGGGTACATGTTGGACCCTAATTATGCTGGCAAGAGCATCCTGTCTGGTGCAGCGATCAACAAGGCCTATGGTGTCATCACTACCATGTCTAGCCACCTTGGCCTGGATGAGGGTATGGTTCTTGGCAGTCGTGCCAACATATCTCATCAGCCACCTGGTGGAAGGGACATTGTGGATCTGAGGCTCTTTCCCCTGTTGCCTCAATCATCCTTCAAATCCCACCAACATCAGCCGCATCAGAACGCAACTGGTCCTTGTTTGAAAACACACACACCAAAGCACGCAACAGGCTGGCCAATACAAGGGTTGAAAAGTTGGTGGTCATCCGGGCAAATTTGAGGCTTTTTGAGCCTGACAACGAGCTATCCTCAACAAAGTTGGAAAGTGACAGTGGAGATGAGGCCTCAGTGTCTGATGTTCAAAAGGTGGACATTGAGGAGGTCCAGGGAGAAGACATGGGAGCCTGAGAGGAAGACAACCAAAGATTTAGTTTCTAGACTGTCATTTTACAGATGTATGTTGAATTCAGCCTAATTTACTGCCTTTTAAAAAAACATAGCTGATATGGTTGACTTGCTTAAGCCCGAGGTAGGGGGAGCTGGGGAATCTATCAAATAGCTCACCTCTAACTTTGTACAGTACTAATGCAATTAGTAAAATCAGTCACACTACAAAATGTTACCAAATAAACCACAATTCATTCATAATACTGTGAATGTATAGTTTCAGACATATTGCTGCATTTTTTTCTGGTTTGTGTGAAATCGTTAAGAATAATATAAAGCCAGTCTGCACACCACCAAGGTGAATTGGTTTAGTTTTGACTCTTGATTGACAGTGTTGGGGGATGGGTAATGTAGTCTTGACTCCTGGTTGACAGTGTTGGGGGATGGGTAATGTAGTCTTGACACTTGGTTGACAGTGTTGGGGGATGGGTAATGTAGTCTTGACTCTTGGTTGACAGTGTTGGGGGATGGGTAATGCAGTCTTGACTCTTGGTTGACAGTGTTGGGGGATGGGTAATGTAGTCTTGACTCTTGGTTGACAGTGTTGGGGGATGGGTAATGTAGTCTTGACTCTTGGTTGACAGTGTTGGGGGATGGGTAATGTAGTCTTGACTCCTGGTTGACAGTGTTGGGGGATGGGTAATGCAGTCTTGACTCTTGGTTGACAGTGTTGGAGGATGGGTAATGTAGTCTTGACTCCTGGTTGACAGTGTTGGGGGATGGGTAATGCAGTCTTGACTCTTGGTTGACAGTGTTGGGGGATGGGTAATGTAGTCTTGACTCTTGGTTGACAGTGTTGGGGGATGGGTAATGTAGTCTTGACTCCTGGTTGACAGTGTTGGGGGATGGGTAATGTAGTCTTGACTCTTGGTTGACAGTGTTGGGGGATGGGTAATGTAGTCTTGACTCTTGGTTGACAGTGTTGGGGGATGGGTAATGTAGTCTTGACTTGGTTGACAGTGTTGGGGGATGGGTAATGTAGTCTTGACTCCTGGTTGACAGTGTTGGGGGATGGGTAATGCAGTCTTGACTCCTGGTTGACAGTGTTGGGGGATGGGTAATGTATTGATGCTCGAGTGCCAAATCAACACAAATGGATAAGAAAGGGTCTAAGCCATCAGGTGCCCAGTGTAGGACAAAGAGGAAAGAAGAAGAGGAGAAACGCACCAAAGATAAAGGTACGTAGCTACGTCATCTCTTTACGAGTATAATATTATGCATGTAATGAAATAGGCTGGTATAACACTTATGTTTGTTAGTCTATGTTGCTAGGTCGCTTGCTATGCTAACTTACATAACATTGGATATAATTTCACAAAGTTTCATCATGATAATGTGTGTAGCCTGCAGCCAAACGATTACAACCTAACTAGCACATTATTGATTTGGTTAACTTTCATTGAGGTGACATCATAAAAAAATTCTGTGATTGTAATGACTAGGTCCTGAGCTCAGGAAGGGGAATTTCCAATGCTGTAGGCTAACTTAAAAGATATATTATTCTGATATTTTGTATCTTCTGTGTTATATTGAGTCTTTTCGGGTGGCCTAGAATTAGCCAAGGAGGTTGTATGGTTCATTTGGTTCCCATTCTGAAAGTTTAATAAATAGTTCATAATTTCCAATGCTGTAGGCTAACTTAAAAGATATATTATGCTGATATTTTGTATCTTCTGTGTTATATTGAGTCTTTTCGGGTGTCTTACTAGAATTCAAGGAGGTTGTATGGTTCATTTGGTTCCCATTCTGAAAGTTTAATAAATTGTTCATAATGAGGGCAGAACCACACTTTGTTTTTCAAGGAATGAGGTGATGAGAGGCACCAGTATTTCAGGAAGACCTTGGTGAGTGGTAAAACAATCCCAGTTGGTTGGTGTTTTCTGAAAGAAACAACAGCCTCTTCTGCTGCAAACTCTTTTCTAGGAAGAAAATGAACAATAGCAAACTCAGGATAGACAGACTGGAAACATGCACATTCTTTGCTGACTTCACACATCAGCAGTCCAGAACACCAAAACTGCATGAAAACATGGAAAGAACTGGCAATGCGGCCAACAAAGAGATTAAAAAACAAAGGTGTCAAAGCCAGACTCCTGGAAATGAATCAGAGCTCATTTGGGGCTCACACATTGAACCTGGTCGTGGCTAATGCTGCACTATGTCGATGCCACAGGTTACTTTGGCATCTTACAACAAACTGTACACCAAACTGTACACCCAGCCTCCACACAGCGATGGGCCATCCTGAAAAAAAAAAAACATGTGGACGTCACTTTTTGAAGATGTGGACTGAGACAAGGTGGGAGAGTAATGTTAAGAGTGTCGAGCCACTGAGGTATCAGACAGCAGCGGTGAGAGAGACACTGAGGTATCAGGCATCAGCGGTGAGAGAGGCACTGAGGTATCAGGCATCAGCGGTGAGAGAGGCACTGAGGTATCAGACATCAGCGGTGAGAGAGGCACTGAGGTATCAGGCATCAGCGGTGAGAGAGACACTGAGGTATCAGGCATCAGCGGTGAGAGAGGCACTGAGGTATCAGGCATCAGCGGTGAGAGAGGCACTGAGGTATCAGGCATCAGCGGTGAGAGAGGCACTGAGGTATCAGGCATCAGCGGTGAGAGAGGCACTGAGGTATCAGGCATCAGCGGTGAGAGAGACACTGAGGTATCATTCATCAGCGGTGAGAGAGGCACTGAGGTATCAGGCATCAGCGGTGAGAGAGGCACTGAGGTATCAGGCATCAGCGGTGAGAGAGGCACTGAGGTATCAGGCATCAGCGGTGAGAGAGGCACTGAGGTATCAGGCATCAGCGGTGAGAGAGGCACTGAGGTATCAGGCATCAGCGGTGAGAGAGGCACTGAGGTATCAGGCATCAGCGGTGAGAGAGGCACTGAGGTATCATCAGCAGTGAGAGAGGCACTGAGGTATCAGGCATCAGCGGTGAGAGAGGCACTGAGGTATCAGGCTGCAGCAGTGAGAGAGGCACTGAGGTATCAGGCATCAGCGGTGAGAGAGGCACTGAGGTATCAGGCATCAGCGGTGAGAGAGGCACTGAGGTATCAGGCATCAGCGGTGAGAGAGGCACTGAGGTATCAGGCATCAGCGGTGAGAGAGGCACTGAGGTATCAGGCATCAGCGGTGAGAGAGGCACTGAGGTATCAGGCATCAGCGGTGAGAGAGGCACTGAGGTATCATTCATCAGCAGTGAGAGAGGCACTGAGGTATCAGGCATCAGCGGTGAGAGAGGCACTGAGGTATCAGGCTGCAGCAGTGAGAGAGGCACTGAGGTATCAGGCATCAGCGGTGAGAGAGGCACTGAGGTATCAGGCATCAGCGGTGAGAGAGGCACTGAGGTATCAGGCATCAGCGGTGAGAGAGGCACTGAGGTATCAGGCATCAGCGGTGAGAGAGGCACTGAGGTATCAGGCTGCAGCAGTGAGAGAGGCACTGAGGTATCAGGCTGCCACGGTGAGAGAGGCACTGAGGTATCAGGCAGCCACGGTGAGAGAGGCACTGAGGTATCAGGCTGCCACGGTGAGAGAGGCACTGATTGAGGTGAGGGATCAAACCAAGACCCTGTGATAAAGATTGAGGCCCAGTCCTTATCAGAGGTGGGATCATACCGCTTCAGCATCTGTACAGTGGTGTGGTATGACACCTGGAGCCAGATCCAACATGTGAGCAAGCTGATGCAGTCTCCCAGTATGCATGTGGATGTAGGCAGTCAGTTTTCTCAGAAAGATAGAGCGGTCTCAGCAACTACAGGTCAACAGGCTTTATGACTGCACAAGGATATTTGCGAGGGTATGAATATAGAGGCCGTTCTGTAACAAAAAAGGTTGAGGTCCACAAAGTGGCACTTTTCATACAAATCCTTTGATGAGCCTTTGAGTGATGCCCTGAAGAAGCTGGAGGTGACATTTTTCAATGTCATTGTTGATGCTGCAACCTCAGCCCTTCAGGAAAGATTTTCGACATAGGACAATGTGGGAGAGAAGTTTGGAGTGCTTTCAACCTTCAAGAAAGGCATTGATGTTCATGGTTAGGTACACTGGAGCAACGATACGCACCGCATCGATTATATGCAATGCAGGACACGCTAGATAAACTAGTAATATCATCAACCATGTGTAGTTAACTAGTGATTATGATTGATTGATTGATTGTTTTTTATAAGATAAGTTTAATGCTAGCTAGCAACTTACCTTGGCTTACTACATTTGTGTAACAGGCAGTCTCCTCGTGGAGTGCAACGAGAGGCAGGTGGTTAGAGCGTTGGACTAGTTAACTGTAAGGTTGCAAGATTGAATCCCCCGAGCTGACAAGGTGAAAATCTGTCGTTCTGCCCCTGAACGAGGCAGTTAACCCACAGTTCCTAGGCCGTCATTGAAAATAAGAATGTGTTCTTAACTGACTTGCCTAGTTAAATAAATATTAAATAAAGGCCAAAAAATTGGCCAAATCGGTGTCCAAAAATAATCGGCCATTCCGATTAATCGGTTGACCTCTACACTGCGCTATAGAGAACACTCAGACTTGGATGGCAGAGAGCTTGCACAGGAACTAAAGAACTTGCCGGACTTGCCATCGAAGACCATGATCCTGCTTAAGCTGCTGATATTTATACACGAAAGGGAGCTCTCAGAAATGTTTACAAATTTGTGGACTGCTCTCAGAACTTGTCTTACTCTTCCAGTGACCGTAGCTGAAGCTGAGACGAGCTTTTCAAAGGTCCACCACGTCACAGGAACGCCTTAGTGGCCTTGTTGTCATCCGTATTAACAATGCAAATGCTGGGCAGATTTCTTAAGATGATGTAATTGATTACTTTGCATCAAGGAAGGCAAGAAAGTTCAGGGTTCAGATGGCAGTTGTGTTTCTCGTTTGAAGTGCAATAGTGTAATAATCAGGTTCTCTTCTTTATAAGTTTGTTATTCTATTTGTGTATTTAAAATTAAAAAATTTAGGGGTGGATCAGCTTAATATTGCGGAAAGATTGTTACTTCCATCAACGTAATTGTCTGCATCATTTCCAATCCCCCATATCTTTTTTTGGTAAATATATATATCCATATGCATACATATACACACACATATATACATACACATACCTATATAGATATACACACTTTTTTTTAATATACCTTTTATTATTATTATTATTATTATTTTATTATTCCCTGCAAACCCTGTCACCCTTCCCCCAACTGGAGTAAACTAATAAACAACAACACCTTCAGTTTATACCTACTATACACATTTTACAGACACAATCTCTTTTACAGTAGTTACATTTAGTTTGTTTTAAGTCCTTCCTCTCTTTCTGATGTCCATTTGATTTCTATTTGTAATTGTGATATTTCACAACATTTCTGAACCTCTTATACATTTGACATTTTTCTATTTGTGTGATATAGGATTTGTGACAATTTAGTTTTATTTGTGTGTTTTATGTTAGCAATAGGGTAATAGTGTAGTAATTATATTCTCTTTTTTATTTGTATTTATATACTACAATTTGTTTCTATTCGTCTTTGTTCCATCTTCCATCCATCATAGTTATCAGTCTTATTTTTTTGTATATATTTTTAGATTTATATAGTTTTAAATGTTGTGATTATTTATTTGTTTTGTTCCAAATGTCTGAATAAAAATGAACCATCCTAGAAGCCATACTAGAACCGACACTGTTTCTACTGACAAATGAGATGTACAAACTATGGCATAAGGGGACGGACAAGCGGATAAGAGGCTATGTGCAATTTCAATTGTGACATTAATGAGCGAGCTAGGACGGACGTAAGTCAATATAACTATTTGTTCAGCAATTTGGAAATGTACAGCGACAGTATTCAGAACATTGGCCGTTCTTACAAGTAAACGGACAATGAAAGCTCTTACAATATTCATTGATTACATTTCTCTAAAACCAGTTATAGGCAAACAAGCACACACCCGCCACGAACGATGTGTTTACAATACCGCGTTGGTGAACATAGACCAAATTATTAGCGTGAGGCACATGGGCTACTAACAGCCTACTACACAACTTAATATTAATATTTAATAATATTACTTTCTTAGCTACAATATACATATCTCTCTGACATCCTACATAATTTATGAAGCAGCATAAGACATTTTTGGACTCACGTTGTTGTGATGTGCTTGGACAGGAATGTGGCGCGGCGGTCCTTCGTGGGCAAATTTTGTCATCAAAGAGAAACATGCCGTATTTACAATTCCAAGTTGAATGACCATTCAAAACGTATTTTCCCAGTCGTAGCTCACTTTTCCCAAGTTCCCAGTTGTCTTGAACTCACAGATAGCCACTGATTCCTTTCCAAACCACTTATTGTTGAATTTGCGATTTCCAACTTGCTGTGTGATGTTTAAATCCAATGGCTGATGAGCACGGAGACGTTTAATCTCTCATTTATCTTCATATGACAAGGATTGAAAAGGATTTGATTGTCGACTTGATTCATGGTGATGACTGCTAGCTTTCCAGCTAAGATTTTGAATGTATGATGTTGACATGATCAGTCCAAACAAAGCTACTGTAGATAGAGTGACATCAATTCACGTTATATCTGTGGACAATGACCTTGAGCCTTCTTGGATGGGTACTTCTAATATAACTCTATGGCAGAACCCAAGGGGCTAACATTTTTGAGCTCTAAACTTTGAATTGGGGATGACGTACTGTCCCCTGAGTGACAGGATACTGAGCCAATCATGACAGGAAACTGAGCCTAACAGGCACAACGCTCTATATTTTCTGCTGACTAGCCCCACCACCACAGAAAGCACTGAGCTAGGCTGAAACACTTGAATTTTGGAGCTGCCTTACTCGAGAAAGCAAAAAAAGAAACCATGTTTGTTCATGTTTGTTATTAACTCAATTACATATGTTTTTTTTTACATTGTTTGCAAACTAATATGTGACACATATTAATACCAAAATAACAAGCAAAATAGGCAACCCCTCAAAAACAAATGTTTTTGTTCATTGCTCTGCGTGAATGACGGGTTGCCACTGTCTCCGGTGCATCCTCTTATCATTGATCAACACTGAGATGTTTCTACAACTTGATTGGAGTCCACCTGTGGTAAATTCAATTGATTGGACATGATTTGGAAAGGCACACACCTGTCTATATAAGGTCCCACAGTTGACAGTGCATGTCAAAGCAAAAATCAAGCCATGATGTCGAAGGAATTGTCCGTAGAACTCCGAGACGGGATTCTGTCGAGGCACAGCTCTGGGGAAGGTGCCAAAAAATGTCTGCAGCAGTGAATGTCCCTAAGAACACAGTGGCCTCCATCATTCTCAAATGGAAGAAGTTTGGAACCACCAAGACTCTTCCTAGAGCTGACCGCCCGGCCAAACTGAGCAATCGGGAGAGAAGGCCTTGGTCAGGGAGGTGACCAGTGACCAGAGCTCCAGAGTTCCTCTGTGTAGATAGGAAAACCTTCCTGAAGGACAACCATCTCTGCAGCACTCCACTAATCAAGCCTTTATGGTAGAGTGGCCAGACGGAAGCCACTCCTCAGTAAAAGGCACATCACAGCCCACTTGGAGTTTGCCAAAAGGCACTTAAAGGACTCTCAGACCATGAGAAACAAAATTCTTTGGTCTGATAAAACCTAGATTGAAATCTTTGGCCTGAATGCCAAGCGTGAAGGAAACCTGGCACCATCCCCACAGTGAAGCATGGTGGTGGCAGCGGCAGGGACTGGGAGACTAGTCAGGATCGAGGGAAAGATGAACAGAGGAAAGTACAGGGTGGACTTCAGACTGGGGTGAAGGTTCACCTTCCAACAGGACAACGACCCTAAGCATACAGCCAAGAAAACACAGGAGTGGATTCGGGACAGGTCTCTGAATTTCCTTGAGTGGCCCAGCCTGAGCCCGGACTTGAACCCGATCGAACATCTCTGGAGAGACCTGAAAATAGCTATTCAATGACGCTCCCCATCCAACCTGACAGAGCTTGAGAGAATCTGCCCAAAACTCACCAAATACAGGTGTGCCAAGCTTGTAGCATCATACCCAAGAAGACTCAAGGCTGTAATCGCTACCAAGGGAGCTTCAACAAAGTACTCAGTAAAAGGTCTGAAAACTTATGTAAATATCATATGTCAGGTTTTTATTTTCAATAAACTAGCAAATATTTCTAAAAACCTCTTTTTGCTTTGCCATTATAGGTTATTGTGTGTAGATTGTTGAGGCATGGGGGGGTTTAATCCATTTTAGAATAAGGCTGTAACGTAACAAAATGTGGAAAAGGTCAAATGGTCTGAATACTTATGCCCTGCATTCAGCAACTTAAAGGTTAAACATGTCTCCATCTTCAGTTTTCTGCACCTTGGTTTGGAAGCAAGGTAGCTACAGCATTTATTTTTCTCTCTACTTTTCCATAGTTCCTTGAATGGAGGCTTTATCCTTTACTGTGGTAAAAAAGTGACTGCTCAACCTCCAGTACATACAGGCAGCTAGGTACCCAGGGAGATATTGAGACTAGGAAACTAGGTACCTGTGGGATATTGAGACCAGGCAGCTAGGTACCTGGGGAGATATTGAGACCAGGCAGCTAGGTACCTGGGGAGATATTGAGACCAGGCAGCTACGTATCTGGGGGATATTGAGACCCTGATTTAACAAAGTCCTTGAGGTACTGCACACTCTCTAAAGAGGTGACATTGGTCTATGTTGCTGTTAGTTTATGGAGACGTTGTTGTCGTTGGTCTATTTTGCTTTTGGTCTATGGAGACGTTGTTGTCATTGAGTAGCTCTAAGTAATTCCTCTTGGTCAGAGGGTGGAAGGAGGCACTGTAGCTGGGCTGCAGATGGCTGTGATTAGAGTGGTGCAGTGCTATAAGGGGAGACTGACCTCAACAAGGCCACACACACAGGTGTGCTCACCCTCTTCCCCCTCCTCCGTTCCCTCTTCCTCTCCCTCTGCTTCCTCCTCTCCCTCTGCTTCCTCCTCTCCCTATGCTTCCTTGTCCTCTCCCTCTTCCTCCTCCTTTCCGTGTTCCTCTCACTCCTCCACTCTCCTCCCCCTCCTCTTCACTCTACTCTTCCTCTCTCCCTCCACTCTCCTGTCCTTCACTCTCCTCTCACTCTCTGCTGTCTCTCTCTCTCTCTCTCCCTCTCACACTCTCTCTCTCCCTCTCACACTGTCTCTCTCTCGCTCCCTCTCACACTGTCAGTCTCTCTCTCTCCCTCTCACACTCTCTCCCTCTCACACTCTCTCTCTCTCTCTCTCTCTCCCTCTCAAACTCTTTCTCTCTCTCTCCCATTCACACTGTCTCTCACACTCACACTCTCTCTCTCTCTCCCTCTCACACTGTCTGTTTCTCTCTTCCTTCCTCTCTTTCCTTTTCTCACCCGTACATACTCTCTTCATAGTAAGGATGTTTCCATAATAAATTGTGTGATAGTTACACACCCCCCATTACACACACACACACACACACACACACACACACACACAATAAGACAACTCTGCATTGGGGGGGGGGTTCAAAGCAGCACTGCCTTGCTTTCCAGCTAACATGCAGAGAATCAACAAGGGCCTTGGTCATGATATAATATTAAAAGCAGGGAGTCACTTCATATAGAGCATTAGAAATAAACAATCGTAATTAGAAATTGTAACCCCCTAGTCAACAATACTAGCATACTACAGGGTCTTCAGAAAGTATTCATACCCCTTGACTTATTCTACATTTTGTTGTGTTACAGCCTGAATTAAAACATGGATTTAAAAAAAATCCACACAGTACCCCATGATGACAATATGACATACAAAAAAATATGAAATACAGAAATATCTAATTTACATAGTAGAAATTCACACTGCTGAGTCAAATACTTTGTAGAAGCAGCTTTGGGGGTGATTACAGCTTTGAGTTGTCTTGGGAATGTCTGTATCAGCTTTGAGTTGTCTTGGGTATGACTGTATCAGCTTTGAGTTGTCTTGGGTATGTCTGTATCAGCTTTGAGTTGTCTTGGGTATGTCTGTATCAGCTTTGAGTTGTCTTGGGTATGTCTGTATCAGCTTTGAGTTGTCTTGGGTATGACTGTATCAGCTTTGAGTTGTCTTGGGTATGACTGTATCAGCTTTGAGTTGTCTTGGGTATGTCTGTATCAGCTTTGAGTTGTCTTGGGAATGTCTGTATCTGCTTTGAGTTGTCTTGGGTATGTCTGTATCAGCTTTGAGTTGTCTTGGGTATTTCTGTATCAGCTTTCAGTTGTCTTGGGTATGTCTGTATCAGCTTCGAGTTGTCTTGGGTATGTCTGTATCAGCTTTGCGTTGTCTTGGGTATGTCTGTATCAGCTTTGCGTTGTCTTGGGTATGTCTGTATCTGCTTTGAGTTGTCTTGGGTATGTCTGTATCTGCTTTGAGTTGTCTTGGGTATGTGTCTGTATCAGCTTTGAGTTGTCTTGGGTATGTCTGTATCTGCTTTGAGTTGTCTTGGGTATGTGTCTGTATCAGCTTTGAGTTGTCTTGGGTATGTGTCTGTATCAGCTTTGAGTTGTCTTGGGTATGTCTGTATCAGCTTTGAGTTGTCTTGGGTATGTGTCTGTATCAGCTTTGAGTTGTCTTGGGTGTGTCTGTATCTGCTTTGAGTTGTCTTGGGTATGTCTGTATCTGCTTTGAGTTGTCTTGGGTATGTGTCTGTATCAGCTTTGAGTTGTCTTGGGTATGTGTCTGTATCAGCTTTGAGTTGTCTTGGGTATGTCTGTATCAGCTTTGAGTTGTCTTGGGTATATGTCTGTATCAGCTTTGAGTTGTCTTGGGTATGTCTGTATCAGCTTTGAGTTGTCTTGGGTATGTGTCTGTATCAGCTTTGAGTTGTCTTGGGTATGACTGTATCAGCTTTGAGTTGTCTTGGGTATGACTGTATCAGCTTTGAGTTGTCTTGGGAATGTCTGTATCTGCTTTGAGTTGTCTTGGGTATGTCTGTATCAGCTTTGAGTTGTCTTGGGTATTTCTGTATCAGCTTTGAGTTGTCTTGGGTATGTCTGTATCTGCTTTGAGTTGTCTTGGGTATGTCTGTATCAGCTTTGAGTTGTCTTGGGTATGTGTCTGTATCAGCTTTGAGTTGTCTTGGGTATGTGTCTGTATCTGCTTTGAGTTGTCTTGGGTATGTGTCTGTATCTGCTTTGAGTTGTCTTGGGTATGTGTCTGTATCAGCTTTGAGTTGTCTTGGGTATGTGTCTGTATCAGCTTTGAGTTGTCTTGGGTATGTGTCTGTATCAGCTTTGAGTTGTCTTGGGTATGTGTCTGTATCAGCTTTGAGTTGTCTTGGGTATGTCTGTATCTGCTTTGAGTTGTCTTGGGTATGTGTCTGTATCAGCTTTGAGTTGTCTTGGGTATGTCTGTATCAGCTTTGAGTTGTCTTGGGTATGTGTCTGTATCAGCTTTGAGTTGTCTTGGGTATGTGTCTGTATCAGCTTTGAGTTGTCTTGGGTATGTGTCTGTATCTGCTTTGAGTTGTCTTGGGTATGTGTCTGTATCTGCTTTGAGTTGTCTTGGGTATGTGTCTGTATCTGCTTTGAGTTGTCTTGGGTATGTGTCTGTATCTGCTTTGAGTTGTCTTGGGTATGTGTCTGTATCTGCTTTGAGTTGTCTTGGGTATGTGTCTGTATCTGCTTTGAGTTGTCTTGGGTATGTGTCTGTATCAGCTTTGAGTTGTCTTGGGTATGTGTCTGTATCAGCTTTGAGTTGTCTTGGGTATGTCTGTATCAGCTTTGAGTTGTCTTGGGTATGTGTCTGTATCTGCTTTGAGTTGTCTTGGGTATGTCTGTATCAGCTTTGAGTTGTCTTGGGTATATGTCTGTATCTGCTTTGAGTTGTCTTGGGTATGTCTGTATCAGCTTTGAGTTGTCTTGGGTATGTGTCTGTATCTGCTTTGAGTTGTCTTGGGTATGTCTGTATCAGCTTTGAGTTGTCTTGGGTATGTGTCTGTATCAGCTTTGAGTTGTCTTGGGTATGTCTGTATCAGCTTTGAGTTGTCTTGGGTATGTCTGTATCAGCTTTGAGTTGTCTTGGGTATGTCTGTATCAGCTTTGAGTTGTCTTGGGTATGTCTGTATCAGCTTTGAGTTGTCTTGGGTATGTGTCTGTATCTGCTTTGAGTTGTCTTGGGTATGTCTGTATCAGCTTTGAGTTGTCTTGGGTATGTGTCTGTATCTGCTTTGAGTTGTCTTGGGTATGTCTGTATCAGCTTTGAGTTGTCTTGGGTATGTGTCTGTATCTGCTTTGAGTTGTCTTGGGTATGTCTGTATCAGCTTTGAGTTGTCTTGGGTATGTGTCTGTATCAGCTTTGAGTTGTCTTGGGTATGTGTCTGTATCTGCTTTGAGTTGTCTTGGGTATGTCTGTATCAGCTTTGAGTTGTCTTGGGTATGTCTGTATCAGCTTTGAGTTGTCTTGGGTATGTCTGTATCAGCTTTGAGTTGTCTTGGGTGTGTCTGTATCAGCTTTGAGTTGTCTTGGGTATGTGTCTGTATCTGCTTTGAGTTGTCTTGGGTATGTCTGTATCAGCTTTGAGTTGTCTTGGGTATGTGTCTGTATCTGCTTTGAGTTGTCTTGGGTATGTGTCTGTATCTGCTTTGAGTTGTCTTGGGTATGTCTGTATCAGCTTTGAGTTGTCTTGGGTATGTGTCTGTATCTGCTTTGAGTTGTCTTGGGTATGTGTCTGTATCAGCTTTGCACATCTGGATTTGAGGATTTTCTCCCATTCTTCCTTTTTGCTTAAATTAGTTGGGGAGCAGCTGTGAACAGCCATCTTCAATTCTTTCCACATATTTTTGATGGGAGTCATGTCTGGGTTTTGACTGGGCAACTCAAGGATTTTCACATTCTTGTTCTGAAGCCATTCCAGCGTTGCTTTGGCTGTTTTACACTCAGAAGCAGGTTCTCATTTTTGGCTGTATTTGTCTCCATTCATTATTCCCTCTTGTTTTACCAGTCTCCCAGTCTCTGCCGCTGAACGGCATCCCTAGGGATGGTGTTAAATGGGTGATGAGCTGTGCCTGGTTTTCTCCAGACGTAGCGCTTTGCATTCAGGCCAAAGAGAAACATTTTGTCTCATCAGACCACATCATATTTTGCCTTATGATCTCAGTCTTTCACGTGCCTTTTTGCAAACTCCAGGCATGCTGTCATGTGCCTTTTTCTCAGGAGTGGCTTCTGTTTGGTCACTCTCCCATAAAGCCCAGAGTGGTGAAGTGCTGTTGAGACTGTTGTCCTTCTGGCAGGTTCTCCCATCTCAGACAAGGAACTCTGTAGTCACCTCCCTGACCAAGGTCCTTCTTGCCCGTTTGCTCAGTTTGGTCAGACTGACAGCTCTAGGCAGAGTCTGGGTAGTCCATCATTTTTTCAATTACCCAATGATGGAGACCACTGTGCTCTTGGAAACTTTCAATACTCTAGAAATTGTTTTATACCCTTCCCCAGATATATGCCTCACTACAATTATATCTCAGAGATGTACGGGCAGTTCCTCGGAAATTCACGTTATAATTTTTGCTCCGAGATGCACTGTCAACTGTGGGACCTTATATAGACATGTGTGTTACTTTCTAAATCATGTCCAATCAATTGAATTGGACGCAGGTGGACTCCAATCAAGTTATAGTGAGGATGATCAATGGGAATTGGATGCACCTGAGCTTAATTTGGAGTGTCATAACAAAGGGGTCTCAATACGTACATGAAATATGAGATACTGTAGTGAGAGAGCTGGGTACATGGATAGACATTATTTTTTTTTACATTGAAATTTGATTATTGGAAATATAACCCTCACTTTAATTTCAGAAATGCTTTTTTTTTTTTTCTGAGGGATAATTGGGGGAAAGGTCACCGGATATCCGGGGATATTTTAGCCTATCATGCCTATCATCTACCATTCCAGTGTTTAATTGAGATATTGTAATTACTTTGCCACCATGGCCATTATCTTACCTCATTTGCACTTAATGTACAGTGCCTTACGAAATTATACGGCCCCCTTGAACTTTGCGACCTTTTGCCACATTTCAGGCTTCAAACATAAAGATATAAAACTGTATTTTTTTGTGAAGAATCAACAACAAGTGGGACACAATCATGAAGTGGAACGACATTTATTGGATATTTCAAACTTTTTTAACAAATCAAAAACTGAAAAATTGGGCGTGCAAAATTATTCAGCCCCCTTAAGTTAATACTTTGTAGCACCACCTTTTGCTGCGATTACAGCTGTAAGTCGCTTGGGGTATGTCTCTATCAGTTTTGCACATCGAGAGACTGAAATTTTTTCCCATTCCTCCTTGCAAAACAGCTCGAGCTCTGTGAGGTTGGATGGAGAGCATTTGTGAACAGCAGTTTTCAGTTCTTTCCACAGATTCTCGATTGGATTCAGGTCTGGACTTTGACTTGGCCATTCTAACACCTGGATATGTTTATTTTTGAACCATTCCATTGTAGATTTTGCTTTATGTTTTGGATCATTGTCTTGTTAGAAGACAAATCTCCGTCCCAGTCTCAGGTCTTTTGCAGACTCCATCAGGTTTTCTTCCAGAATGGTCCTGTATTTGGCTCCATCCATCTTCCCATAAATTTTAACCATCTTCCCTGTCCCTGCTGAAGAAAAGCAGGCCCAAACCATGATGCTGCCACCACCATGTTTGAAAGTGGGGATGCTGTGTTCAGGGTGATGGGCTGTGTTGCTTTTACGCCAAACATAACATTTTGCATTGTTGCCAAAAAGTTCAATTTTGGTTTCATCTGACCAGAGCACCTTCTTCCACATGTTTGGTGTGTCTCCCAGGTGGCTTGTGGCAAACTTTAAACGACACTTTTTATGGATATCTTTAAGAAATGGCTTTCTTCTTGCCACTCTTCCATAAAGGCCAGATTTGTGCAATATACGACTGATTGTTGTCCTATGGACAGAGTCTCCCACCTCAGCTGTAGATCTCTGCAGTTCATCCAGAGTGATCATGGGCCTCTTGGCTGCATCTCTGATCAGTCTTCTCCTTGTATGAGCTGAAAGTTTAGAGGGACGGCCAGGTCTTGGTAGATTTGCAGTGGTCTAATACTCCTTCCATTTCAATATTATCACTTGCACAGTGCTCCTTGGGATGTTTAAAGCTTGGGAAATCTTTTTGTATCCAAATCCAGCTTTAAACTTCTTCACAACAGTATCTCAGACCTGCCTGGTGTAAAACCTTGTTCTTCATGATGCTCTCTGCGCTTTTAACGGACCTCTGAGACTATCACAGTGCAGGTGCATTTATACGGAGACTTGATTACACACAGGTGGATTGTATTTATCATCATTAGTCATTTAGGTCAACATTGGATCATTCAGAGATCCTCACTGAACTTCTGGAGAGAGTTTGCTGCTGTAACGGCGTTCGTCTGTCGAAGGAGAGTCGGACCAAAATGCAGCGTGGTTAGTTCGATACATGTTTCATGAAATTAAATACGAACAATACAAAAACAACAAACGGAAATGTGAAAACCTAATACAGCCTGTCTGGTGACAACTAACACAGAGACAGGAACAATCACCCACAAAATACACAGTGAAACCCAGGCTACCTAAATATGGTTCCCAATCAGAGACAACGAGAATCACCTGACTCTGATTGAGAACCGCCTCAGGCAGCCAAGCCTATGCTAGACACACCCCTAATCAGCCACAATCCCAATGCCTACAAAAACCCCAATACGACAACACAATACACCCATGTCACACCCTGGCCTGAACAAATAATTAAAGAAAACACAAAATACTAAGACCAAGGCGTGACAGCTGCACTGAAAGTAAAGGGGCTGAATAATTTTGCACGCCCAATTTTTCAGTTTTTGATTTGTTAAAAAAGTTTGAAATATCCAATAAATGTCATTCCACTTCATGATTGTGTCCCACTTGTTGTTGATTCTTCACAAAAAAATACAGTTTTATATCTTTATGTTTGAAGCCTGAAATGTGGCAAAAGGTCACAAAGTTCAAGGGGGCCGAATACTTTCGCAAGGCACTGTATATAGACTTTTTTCCCTTTTTTTCTACTGTATTATTGACTGTATGTTTTGTTTATTCCATGTGCCACCGCCGATCCACTTTTGTTCTGTCATCCTTTGTTCTTTGTTCGAGCCATCCTGGACTCGAGGCGTCAGGCTAGGGGCCTTCAGTACCTCGTGGAGTGGGAGGGGTACGGTCTGGAGGAGAGATGCTGGGTGCCGGTGGAGGACGTCCTGGACCCTTCGTTGCTGCGGGATTTCCACCGTCTCCATACAGATCGCCCTGCGCCTCGTCCTCCGGGTCGTCCCCGAGGTCGGTGTCAGCGCGCTGCTGGAGCCACGCGTCAAGGGGGGGTACTGTCACGACTTCCGCCGAAGTCGGTCCCTCTTCTTGTTCGGGCGGCGTTCGCCGGTCGACGTCACCGGCTTTCTAGCCACCACCGATCCACTTTTCATTTTCCATTTGTTCTGTCTTTGTCTTATTCACGTGTTTTTGGCACTTGTATGTGTTATGTGCTGTCATTTGGTAACCGGTATTAAAGTGCACCTGTTTATTACACTCCACTCTCCTGCACTCGACTTCGCCTTCCATATACACGCATTACAGTGTCAAATAACTATGCTTTATCTTGGCCAGGTCGCAGTTGCAAATGAGAACTTGTTCTCAACTAGCCTACCTGGTTAAATAAAGGTGAAATAAAAACTTTAAATTAAACTTTTAAAAAATGTTGAAGAACAGGGATAAGAAGTAGCCAAGGCTAGCTTTAGCTTTATGATATTATACATCAACTCAGACCTGACCTGATCTGTTGTTGTTGTCTTACAATACAGTTTATTTTGTGTTTTCTTCCCTTACAGGCCTGTTCAAAATATATTATACTATAAGCAAATGTAGTGTTTTAAATTGAAACATCTTTAGTTTGTGTCAAATTTGAAAAACGTATAGAAATGGGACGAATCATACCAAATGTTTGAATTGTTTAACAGCCCTAGTAAAAACACATGGTTAGTCTGTCATATCCATGTGCTTTATGTCAAAGTACGTTAAACTAAAGCCATGTACCACTACATTACATAATACACATTCAAGTATAAGGTCAACCAAATGATCACATAGCGTGACTTGATTTTCTGGGATTATCAACAATCATTTAGTTTGTACAGAGGGAGCAACGTAACTACAACACATCTCAGTCTGCTGTGATTCCTCTGTGTGTGTGTGGGAAAGCTTTATAGCAGGATGAATTTCATAAAGGTATTTGAAACCTCCAATTCTCCATTCCCTCACACTGCTATGCCATCCAGATCCAGCTGGCCTTTCAACCTTCTGAAGAATCTAATTACCACAAATGATAATAACTATGAATATTTAAAACATTTCAGAAGCTGTTCATTGTCTCTCTGATATTTATAGGCAACGATGCCAGGAGCAGCATTAGTTACTTAACAACCCGATAATAAAACATTAATCCACTGTGTGTATACTATTACACACATTTAATGCAATTTGAATGTCTTAATTGAGGGCAATGTTCCATTGAGAATGAAGGAGTAAAACAGCTGACTCTTACCTGACTTGAGAATAACCCCAGTAAGCTTATCTTTCAACTCGTAACCGGAAACCAGTTTCTTTCTTCAACACAAGATAACTTACCATCTCGGCGCAACGTTAACTATAAACAGACCATCCGTTCAGATTTCAAGAGTTATATTTACATACAAATGTATTCCTTAGCTCATAAAATACATTAGTCTATATAGAATCATATTACATATAGCCTCTATAATACATATTACAATCAATATAATCCAATATACTTAGACTCATGACAATATCATAGGATATCTGTCATCACCTGAGTATGAAGCTCTGTTTTCCTATAGAGTAGCACTGTTTCAGTGCACTTCCATTGTAGATGACTCACTACTTTGTCAAATATAGTAGCCTAAATATACAATATTGTAGTATATTGTATACTCAATATTGTTTATATCTCTGAAAAAACTAATTTGATAGCTGTTAACCCTGCATGATGAATGTTTTGTTTACCAATAAAGTTGCAGTTATTTATATTTTTAACTAGCCAAGTCAGTTAAGAACAAATTCTTATTTTCAATGACGGTCTACCGGGGAACAGTGGGTTAACTGCCTGTTCAGGGGCAGAACAACAGATTTGTACCTTGTCTTCTCAGGGGTTTGAACTTGCAACCTTCCGGTTACTAGTCCTCTAACCACTAGGCTACCCTACCGCCCCAGTTACAGTACACCTCCAGGTACATGAGTCACTTCATGCGTCCCAAATGACACCCTATTCAATATATAGTGTAATATATGATTAATGATATGTTTACCAATAAAGTAGCAGTTACAGCACACCTCCAGGTACATGAGTCACAATATACTGGTCCCCTGGTCTGTCCTCAGCCGAAGTGCATTGTCAGGTGGAGGGGAATCTGTCTTAATGCATGAATACTTTATAAGTGATAACTGTATTATGGGGTAACGAATGGAAAACCCCAGAGCCCCAGAAAACCCATCACTCATCTCCACGGTAACTACTGACAAGCTCTATTCCTGATGCCCATCCTCCTTCATTATATCGTCCCTCCATTCCTTCCTCCTACCACCCTCCTCTCTCTCAATCATTTATCCATCCACCACCACCTACCTCCTCCTCCATCATCACTCTATCCAACCACCCCATTCTATCAGTCATCTCTCCCTCTTTAGTTGTATTAAATAGGAAGGGAGAAAATTAGTGAAGTCACTGATGCGGTGACCTATGAGATGATTGATCGATTGAGATCATTGTCAAGATTATCTATCTGTCTGTCTGTCTAGAAACATTCAGAAACAAAATTACACGTAAACTCAGCAGCTAAATGACAATATGTCTTTTATTTTCTACATGTTAAAGGTTTATTATTTACAAACAAAACAAAATTCAAACAGAAATCAAAATATTTTTTTTGACAAACACCATTTGTCTGCATATAGTTGTAAGAACTCTGTGTCAAGTAACCAACTAACTGTTCATTTTTTACCAAGCTTGTTTTATTAACATGAATCTGTCAGCGGGGTTTAAGAGGAACGTACGTGTGGCTCGTAACTTACAGCATTATCTACACCATAATCTCTCCAATATGAACATTATCGCACATTATCAGTTAACATATTACACTTGCACTGTCAAGGTTCAGAACCCAAAAGTTCCGGGCCCGTATTCACAAAACAACCGTTTAGGAGTACTGATCTAAAATCAGTTTTTCCTTTTGTCCAAATAATCACATGAATTTATCCAAAAGGTCAAACTAATACTAGGTCAGCAGTCCTCCTCTGAGAGGCTTTGTGAATAAAGACCCTAGTTTCCTTTCTCTGGGCACTGGGCTTTGTTCATTTTAGCATTTTTATTTAAAAACACAACAAAATAAATGTACAAATATATGTGCTGGTTAATTGAGAGTTCTCCATACTGCTAAAACTGTAAGCTGATTCGTCCGTTCGTGTTGTACTACATACGCCATAATGCCCATTCCAGAATGCTAGATAGCTGTGGTCGGAATTATTGTGAGAAAAAAAGCACATAGCTGGGAAGCTTTCCCCTCCAAAGGCAAATGTCAAAAACAGCACAAACCAACAGCGCTGCTATCCATCGGAACCGTGGAATAGTTCCTATTCATGGGTTGCACATTTCGTCACAATGTTGTTTTGAACGTTCGTTTTAGGACTGATGCCCGACCGAGCGCTCTACTCAATGCATTGTCCAATTGGCTCTGATGAAGATTTCATCAAATGTGCAATGACAGTGGCTTGAAAATACAATGACATTTGTAGAGGCAAATCATTTGTAGGTTTGTCATCATTGTCCAATTGGCTCATTCATCCCCCTTTCTCTACCTTGGAACTATTCCCCAGGTCATTGATGTAAATGAACATTTGTTTTCAGTCAATTTACCTGGCAAAATAAGGAGAAAATGGTGTCACCAGATTGACTTTAGATGCGGTATAACATTAGCTAGCTAGCTAAGATTGAGGGGAGACCACCGGAATTAAGCTAGCTAAAGATAGCTTTGCTAACTATTTTGGACAATCTTTGCTAGCTAATGACAACATTGTCATCTGTCTAAAGTAAGTTTGACTACATTAATGATGATGGCAAAGCTGATTCCTACTAAACATTTGCCTACTTTAGTAATGTCATTGTATTTCCCGGCCACTATAGTGTAATTTAGATGAAACAGTCATTAGCCCCGTTCAGAATGACTGGGCATCACTGTACTTTTTGGGCACCAATTTGGCTGCGGCGTCTGTAAAACGTTCACAATGGCAACGACGAGACGGAGGTGCAACCCATGAATACATTCACCATGGCAGATCAGGATTAAGTAGTCTTGGAATAGAACATTTCTCCATGTTTAGAGAGTTCCAATCTAGATCATACATCTCCCTTTAAACCTTCTATTCACTTAAAATAACTGACTGAAGAGTCTGTATCATATTTTTCTTTCATCAGAAAGTGCAATTCAAAACAAAGAAAATGACTTAGAATGTTTTGCTTTGGCCAGTTTCATTCCGCGCAACATTAACAATCAACAAAACATCAGTGGCTAGCTACAAAGAAAGTTACAAAAGGTGCTTCAATTTTTTTACAATGTCTCGTCAACGTGTTAGTATCCTCCCAGTTCTGTAGAGACTGTACTAGTCATTACTGTAATCCTTTTCATAGAAGTTCGCAATTCTCTTCAAAGATTCCAATTGTTAAACCGAGACATTTGGCCATCATCTTCATTGGTTACATCTTCCTCTCAAAAAAAAAATATTGAAACATAGAACACATATGATAAGTAATATATGTGTTGTATAGGTGCATATGCACATTATAGCTCCTCCCACTCAAAACAAACAAAAAAAGTATCTGACATGGCTACAGTTTTAGGCACAAATACTTAAGTGTCCTTTTGTGAAAATGTCAACGCTTTCGTTGCACACAAATAACGTCTAGACAGACAATGAACAAAACATAATCTCACAGTACATTTAACGTCAACCTTTTTTTATATAGTATCTTTTTAAGTATTTGTGAGAAGTGCATGCTTTTTATGAGACATGTTTTTTTTTTTGGGGGGGGTGGACTCTATCGGAAGAATGTTCACACACGTTGTCTGTAATGAAGTACTGCTCATCTTTTGAGGTGTGTCTCTAAGGGGGGGAGGGGGCTTAGATACTCAGAGCCGACTGATGGAGCATGTTTGCCGCCATGAAGATTGTGACTCTAAAACCATGAGAGGTGGTTGTCTGTGAGGAACATATCATACTAATTACTCACATGGTTACTATACACAATACATGGGGGGGGGGGAATCTCTAGCAAACATACACATCAATTCATAAGCACGTCAAATAGTCTGCAACCACATGAGGGTAAACTGTGTTAGAATGACTGACCTTAATGAATTGTCTCAAAGCTTAGTCACATTTCCGGACCCTCCCCCCCCCAGGACACTAAATAAATAAGCTTAAACATTGTAATTTTGTTGATATTGTTACAGTTACTATGATGGATTCAGACACACAAGAGACAGAAACCTTAATGCAACCCAGCATATGTTGCTCTCGCTCTGATTCACACACGGTGATTGTTTTTAAAATGGGGCCCAAACACTTGACTTATAACATGACCTACTCAAAAAGAGAGGTGTCTGGAAAAGGTCATGTCAGTCTTCTTCAACATTAACTTTGACTGGAAAATTCATACGTCAAGATTGCAAACCTACAGCAGATGGGCATATTGCAGAAAAAGACTGAATTTATAAATTTTCTGTCGGTATGAAAACTTTCCTTTCCATTCCACTGCCACACTAGACGATCACATTATTTGAAAACATGATATGGAAGGTGAGTCAATTAAATGAAATATGAAAAAGACATTTAAAAAAAAAAACAGAAAGCCTGACTAAAGCATCCAAACAGGCCGTCCGTACCCTCGGAAATCAAAAGGTGTCAAAACTAACTAAAAGATTTGGAGTCAAGATGTGATAGATTCAACAATGATTCATATTTACAGTCATTCTAAAGTGTCACATTGTGTATGGGTAGTCAAACATACAATAACTCTTAATTGCTGTAAGGAATGGGTAGGTTTACTCACCCAGCACACCCACAGTAAGAAAAACACACTGTAAAAGGGTATTACTGTATTGTGTAGCGTGTGACTGAAATAAAATATAGCATCTCTACAAATAACATGGTTGCAAAGGAGATGTACATACAGGGGAGACATGTTTTGAAGTGTATAATAACAGGTGTTACGGAGTCCATGCTACAAATGTGTTGAAAAGTGTTGTAACCTCAGCGTTAAATGTGTTGAAAAGTGTTGTAACCTCTGCGTTAAATGTGTTGAAAAGTGTTGAAACCGGTGCGTTAAATGTGTTGAAAAGTGTTGTAACCTCAGCATTAAATGTGTTGAAAAGTGTTGTAACCTCTGCATTAACTGTGTTGAAAAGTGTTGTAACCTCTGCGTTAAATGTGTTGAAAAGTGTTGTAACCTCAGCGTTAAATGTGTTGAAAAGTGTTGTAACCTCAGCGTTAAATGTGTTGAAAAGTGTTGTAACCTCAGCGTTAAAAAAATATTTAATCCCTCATTCGCTTCTCTTTTGCTTGCTAGATGGTTAAAATGAAGAAAGAAACAAGGACTATGCAGACTAATGAAGATTCTCAGTATGACAGGCATTTCTCAGTGTCAAGTAGTGCTTGCTATTGCGTTAAGGTTTTCTTATCTCTAATGAATATATGCATTGTTGTCACTTATTCACTTTTTTTCTCACATATAGACGATGATGAAGATATCAAGGTTCCTGAAAGAAGTAAGACATTGTTATGATTGAGAATGCACCACACAGTATCTGTAAATACTAGATCTACAAAACTATTTACAACACACATATAGATAATCTTTATATCACAGTCTATTGCATAATGGTGATAATCTTTAGTTTATAAATATTATAAATGTACACATAGTTTTGTTAAGCAACATTACATAACGTCTATCACTGTCTGAAATTAGGACTAAAAACAGCATCATCCATTCTCCGCTCACAACATCATCCTTCTACAAACAAAAAAAGAGCATCACTTCTATTTACATCATTCCTTTGGACCCATAACACTGTCGTGGTGTTCACCGACCACTGTGTGAGGACACTGTGGCTCAAGAGGATGTATTGCTGAGAGCAATGGAACACCTAGCTATTGTACGTGTGTTGATTGCTAAGATTAAGGTCCCACAAGTTCTGTCATTAGATTTATGTTTGAGTGTGTGCTTCTTTTTGTTTTGTTGACAGTTTCAAGGTTCGCTTGCGTCAGTTATTCCACAGTGGTGACAAAGCTGCGTAATGTGAGAAGATATTTTACTTCCTCTTCTCGCAGGTACAAAAAAAAAAAAATCCAAAAGTCATCTGTCAGGATTCATCACGATGCATTCCAGTTTACAAAAACATAAAATAACAAACAACCCCCCCTCTCTCCATACATTTGATATCTATATTTATATTTTTTGGAAAGGAAGACTCATGTTTATATACTAGAGCTTTTAAATAGTCTTTGCCAAATATTCTAGTTGGATTTACACACACATATATATATATATATATTTATTTAATATACATTCTTAAATGTAGGGAGAAAATGTGTCTAAAATATAATACAAGGGCAGTCTGTACAGGAATTCCTTTAGGCAAATTTTTTTTTCTGAAGAAAATTTTTGAGAAAACAAAAAAATACTCAAGTTCATCTTTATCTTTTTTTTTGTATCTCCATTTAAAAATTAAATAAAACAGAAGTTTAAAAAAAAGAAAAATGGGATCATAAATTTGATGCGAACCGCATCTTATCTTGCTCGGTCTCTGTACTGCTTAAGGTAGAATCTCTTCTAGAATCTCTCCTAGAACCAGTGGAATCCCTGTGCTGGGCTGCAGAGGACACCGCTCGCACCGGAGGCAACGCTCCTGATGACATCTGGCGGAACAGGTTGACCCTCTGGGGCACTGTGGTGCGGAGACCGCTCTGTATACCCATACCCTGGACCGCAGCCACCGGCGGGGCAATGGAGGCCAGGGAGTCCCCGGACGCTGCAGGGTGCGCTCGGGGCCCCAGGGACGTGTCGTGGGGCAGGGAGGGCTGGGAGGCAGAGAGGTGGCGCACGTCTCGACTCAGGCTTCCCGACTGGAGAGCATGGCTGGCCTTGTGGAGGCTGTCACTCCTCTGAGGTGACGGGACTTGCTGCTGTTGTTGTGGTTGTTGTGTTGCTGAGGAGGCCGCTGCTCCTCCTGGTTGCTGTGGCTGTGGTAGTGGTTGCTGCGGTGGTAGGGCAGTAGGCAGCGGCTGCTGGATAAGGGAGAGCTGGGAGGCGGTGGGGGAGCCGTACTGGAAGCTGCGGCCCGCCAGCCCAGGGGTCTGCACGGGTGGACTGCACACCGCCGTGGTGAAGGATACCGGGGACATGATGGACCCTTGCTGATGGAGAGAGAGGGGAGTCTGGGGGACGGGCGAGGATGAGTTCAGGTTGCCGTGGATGACGCTGGGGACAGGATAGACACCCTGCGCCGAGGCAGGCAGGATGCGGGCGGTGGCTGCGGTGGAGGGGGCGGTGACGGCCGAAGCGCTGTAGGTCAAAGAGGTGGCTGACTGCTGGAACTGGTTGTTGCCCAGGGCAGTGGTGTAGGGCGGCTGAGCCGGCGAGTTAATGATGGAGTTTCCAGATATCGGGGTGGTGTTCATCCCTGTGACCGACATCCCTGTGACCGACATCCCTGTGACCGACTGCTTGCGGTCCACCATCATCACCATCTCCCTGTCCTGACGGATTATCTGCTTCAGTATTTCGTTCTCCTGCGTGTTGAACACCCCAGCGTTCAGATCCTTCTGGAACTTCTGGAGGAGCAGGCTGTTCTTCTTCCCTGTTAGGAGGAGATCAGTTAGAGGTTAGGTTGACTTAAGCCGTGATAGACATGGTAGCATATTAACACACCGCAGGGTGGATGTTATGGTGTGGGTTGTTATGGGGTAACAGTGAGTAGAAATGAGAGTGACTATGGTATGAGTATGAGGACATCTGAGTGAGAATGCTGTATTACCAAACTACTGTACATAGTTGATACCTAGTACATTGAGTTTTAAGATACTAAGAGGTAGTAGGTGAAAGGTAATATATTCATATAGATCTATAATAGTATTAAGATTTAACAAACATTACCAGTCAAAAGTTTGGACACACCTACTCATTCAAGGGTTTTTCTTTATTTTTACTATTTTCTACATTGTAGAATACTAGTGAGAACATCAAAACTTTGAAATAACACGGGTTAAGGGTTAAACAAATAAAAATATATTGTATATTTGAAATTCTTCAAAGTAGCCACCCTTTGCCTTGATGACAGCTTTGCACATTCTTGGCATTCTCTCAACCAGCTTCATGAGGTAGTCACCTGGAATGCATTTCAATTAACAGGTGTACCTTGTTAAAAGTTCATTTGTGAAATGTCTTTCCTTAATGCATTTGAGCCAATCAGTTGTGTTGTGACAAAGTAGGGTTGTTATACAGAAGATAGCCCTATTTGGTAAAAAACCAAGTACATATTATAGCAAGGACAGCTCAAATAAGCAAAGAGAAATGACAGTCCATTATTACTTTGAAACATGAAGGTCAGTCAAACCGGACAATGTAAAGAACTTTGAAAGTTTCTTCAAGTGTTGTCGCAAACACCATCAAGCTCTATGATGAAACTGGCTCTCATGAGGACCGCCACAGGAAAGGAAGACCCAGAGTTACCTTTCCTGCAGAGGATAAGTTCAATAGAGAAACTGCACCTCAGATTGCAGCCGATGTGTCTTCGTGAGACGCTGAGTAGGTGAACGGATGATCGCCGCACGTGTGCTTCCCAACGTGAAGCATGGATGAGTAGGTGTGATTGTGTGGGGGTGCCTTGCTGGTGACACTCAGTGATTTATTTAGAATTCAAGGCACCCTTAACCAGCATGACTACCAAAGTATTCTTCAGCGATATGGCATCCCATCTGGTTTGCGCTTAGTGGGACTATCATTGGAAAAGCATTTCTCATGAAGCTGGCAAAGAGAATGCTAAGAGTGTGCAAAGATGTCATCAAGGCAAAGGGTGGCTACTTTAAAGAATCTAAAATCAAAAATATATTTTGGTTTGTTTAACACTTTTGTGGTTACTACATTATTCCATATGTGTTATTTTATTCTACAATGTAGAAAATAGTAAAAATAAAGAAAAACCCTTGACTGAGTAGGTGTGTCCAAACTTTTGACTGGTACTGTGCATTTGGAAAGTATTCAGACCCCTTGACTTTTTCCACATTTTGTTACGTTTTGTTGAATCGTTTTTTTTTCTCATCAATCTACACTCAATATCCCATAATGACAAAGCAAAAACAGGATTTTATACATTTTTGCAAATGTATTAAATATTAAAACTGAAATATCACATTTACAATGCCCCTATACTCAGTACTCTGTTGAAGAACCTTTGGCAGTGATTACAGCCTCGAGTCTTCTTGGGTATGACGTCACAAGCTTGGCAAACCTGTAATTGGGGAGTTTCTCCCATTCAAGTCCGGGCTGAGCAGCTCAAGGACATTCAGAAGTCTCTCCTGCATTGCCTTAGTTGTGTGCTTAGTGTCGTTGTCCAGTTGAAAGGTGAACCTTCACCCTAGTTTGAAGTCCTGAGCGCTCTGGAGCAGATTTTCATCAAGGATCTCTCTGTACTTTGCTCCGTTCATCTTTCCCTCGATCCTGACTAGTGTCCCAGTCCCTGCCTCTGAAAAACATACCCCACAGCATGATGCTGTCACCACCATGCTTCACCGTAGGGATGGTGCCAGGTTTCCTCTAGATGCAACGCTTGGCATACAGGCCCCAGAGTTCAATCTTGGTTTCATCAGACCAGAGAATCTTGTTTCTCATGGTCTGAGAGTCCTTTAGGTGACTTTTGTCAAACTCCAAGTGGGCTGTCATGGGCCTTTTACTGAGGAGTGTCTTCCGTCTGGCCACTCTACCATAAAGGCCTGCTTGGTGGAGTGCTGCAGAGATGGTTGTCCTTCTGGCAGGTTCTCCCATCTCCACATAGGAACTCTGGAGCTCTGTCAGAGTGAGCATCGGGTTCTTGGTCACCTCCCTGACCAAGGCCCTTCTCTCGCGATTCCTCAGTTTGGCCGGGCGTCCAGCTGATGATGGAGGCCACTGTGTTCTCCAGTAGCATCTTCAATGCTACAGAAATATTTTGGTACTCTTCCCCAGATCTGTGCCCCGACACAATCCTGTCTCTGAGCTCTACAGACAATTCCTCCAACATCATGGCTGGGTTTTTGCTCTGACATGCATTGTAAACTATGAGACCTTATATAGACAGGTGTGTGCCTTTCCAAATCATGTCCAATCAACTGAATTTACCAGAAGTGGACTCCAATCAAGTTGTATAAACATCTCAAGGATGATCAATGGATACAGGATGCATCTGAGCTCAATTTAGAGTCTCATAGAAAAGGGTCTGAATACTTACGTAAATAAGACATTTCAGGGTTTTTATGTTTAATACATAATTATTATTATTTATTTTTAAAAAAAACTGTTTTCGCTTTTGTCATTATGGGCTATTGTGTATAGATTGATGAAGGGAAACAATAATTGAATCCATTTTAGAATAAGGCTGTAACGTAACAAAATGTGGGAAAGGTCTAGGGGGTCTGAGGACTTTCCGAATGGGCTGTACGCGTGTATGAAAATACCCTCAAATAAAAGGAGACATTCTGTACTGCTGCATCATTTGATCTCAAATCCAAAATGCTGGAGTATAGAGCCAAATGAAAAGTGTTAGCTTCTCTGTCAAAATCAATACTCAGGGGAGTGTACCTACACAAGAATAAAGTGTATTAGATTCTAATAATTTTCACAAATACAATTCTATAATATAATTCTAAAACACATTGAGTTCACGCCTTGGCTATACATTCAGTAGGACAACAGTTAGCTATGCACTACAGAATACACACTGGAAGGAATCAACCACCACTATTACAAATATTTCAACACAGTCCTTAAAACTATAGGTCCCAACTACTAAACCATATTTCTTTAATGGCAGTTCAGTTTAGTGACATGAAGTTACCACAATAAAAAGAAAATTCCAACTCAAAATCGTCAGTGTTTATTAATTTCGTCTTATTTTTTTTAATATATATTTTTTTATATTCAAAAGCTTTTTTACGTTTGACTAATTAATGTCTTCAGTATGTTCATTTTAAAAGAATGGAATAGCTCTAGTCCTCCTACCCGCTGGCTATGAATGAAGAGAGGTGTAAAGATTTATTTCTAGGATGTACTTGTTTTGGAGCGTTGACCTTTTCCTCACGATTGCTGAGAAACTCTCTTGGTTAGTAAGGATGACAGATTAAGATTCCGGAACTGCTGGCAGCTTTAACAAAGGCTCATCAATCTTTTAAACAGAGACGTTTTCTTTTCCTCTGTGTACTGCTAATGGTGCTAAGGCCTTACAACCTTCACTATTCAAGGATGCAGACATTTTATACTGGCAGGTATGTCTATAACAATGGACTTCTTCGCTGATTGAGAGCACATCATAAAGCACATATCTGCAAGTTAGGCAGATGTATAGTTGGTACATAGTACCAGGTTAAGCAGATGTATAGTTGGTACATAGTACCAGGTTAAGCAGATGTATAGTTGGTACATAGTACCAGGTTAAGCAGATGTATAGTTGGTACATAGTACCAGGTTAAGCAGATGTATAGTTGGTACATAGTACCAGGTTAAGCCGATGTATAGTTGGTACATAGTACCAGGTTAAGCAGATGTATAGTTGGTACATAGTACCAGGTTAAGCAGATGTTTAGTTGGTACATAGTACCAGGTTAAATAGATATGTATTTGGTACATAGTACCAGGTTAAGCAGATGTATAGTTGGCACATAGTACCAGGTTAAATAGATATGTATTTGGTGCATAGTACCAGGTTAAGCAGATGTATAGTTGGTACATAGTACCAGGTTAAGCAGATGTATAGTTGGTACATAGTACCAGGTTAAGCAGATGTATAGTTGGTACATAGTACCAGGTTAAGCAGATGTATAGTTGGTACATAGTACCAGGTTAAGCAGATGTATAGTTGGTACATAGTACCAGGTTAAGCAGATGTATAGTTGGTACATAGTACCAGGTTAAGCAGATGTATAGTTGGTACATAGTACCAGGTTAAGCAGATGTATAGTTGGTACATAGTACCAGGTTAACAGAGGTATAGTTGGTACATAGTACCAGGTTAAGCAGATGTATAGTTGGTACATAGTACCAGGTTAAGCAGATGTATAGTTGGTACATAGTACCAGGTTAAGCAGATGTATAGTTGGTACATAGTACCAGGTTAAGCAGATGTATAGTTGGTACATAGTACCAGGTTAAGCAGATGTATAGTTGGTACATAGTACCAGGTTAAGCAGATGTATAGTTGGTACATAGTACCAGGTTAAGCAGATGTATAGTTGGTACATAGTACCAGGTTAAGCAGATGTATAGTTGGTACATAGTACCAGGTTAAGCAGATGTATAGTTGGTACATAGTACCAGGTTAAGCAGATGTATAGTTGGTACATAGTACCAGGTTAAGCAGATGTATAGTTGGTACATAGTACCAGGTTAAGCAGATGTATAGTTGGTACATAGTACCAGGTTAAGCAGATGTATAGTTGGTACATAGTACCAGGTTAAGCAGATGTATAGTTGGTACATAGTACCAGGTTAAGCAGATGTATAGTTGGTACATAGTACCAGGTTAAGCAGATGTATAGTTGGTACATAGTACCAGGTTAAGCAGATGTATAGTTGGTACATAGTACCAGGTTAAGCAGATGTATAGTTGGTACATAGTACCAGGTTAAGCAGATGTATAGTTGGTACATAGTACCAGGTTAAGCAGATGTATAGTTGGTACATAGTACCAGGTTAAGCAGATGTATAGTTGGTACATAGTACCAGGTTAAGCAGATGTATAGTTGGTACATAGTACCAGGTTAAGCAGATGTATAGTTGGTACATAGTACCAGGTTAAGCAGATGTTTAGTTGGTACATAGTACCAGGTTAAGCAGATGTATAGTTGGTACATAGTACCAGGTTAAGCAGATGTATAGTTGGTACATAGTACCAGGTTAAGCAGATGTATAGTTGGTACATAGTACCAGGTTAAGCAGATGTATAGTTGGTACATAGTACCAGGTTAAGCAGATGTATAGTTGGTACATAGTACCAGGTTAAGCAGATGTATAGTTGGTACATAGTACCAGGTTAAGCAGATGTATAGTTGGTACATAGTACCAGGTTAAGCAGATGTATAGTTGGTACATAGTACCAGGTTAAGCAGATGTATAGTTGGTACATAGTACCAGGTTAAGCAGATGTATAGTTGGTACATAGTACCAGGTTAAGCAGATGTATAGTTGGTACATAGTACCAGGTTAAGCAGATGTATAGTTGGTACATAGTACCAGGTTAAGCAGATGTATAGTTGGTACATAGTACCAGGTTAAGCAGATGTTTAGTTGGTACATAGTACCAGGTTAAGCAGATGTATAGTTGGTACATAGTACCAGGTTAAGCAGATGTATAGTTGGTACATAGTACCAGGTTAAGCAGATGTATAGTTGGTACATAGTACCAGGTTAAGCAGATGTATAGTTGGTACATAGTACCAGGTTAAGCAGATGTATAGTTGGTACTTAGTACCAGGTTAAGCAGATGTATAGTTGGTACATAGTACCAGGTTAAGCAGATGTATAGTTGGTACATAGTACCAGGTTAAGCAGATGTATAGTTGGTACATAGTACCAGGTTAAGCAGATGTATAGTTGGTACATAGTACCAGGTTAAGCAGATGTATAGTTGGTACATAGTACCAGGTTAAGCAGATGTATAGTTGGTACATAGTACCAGGTTAAGCAGATGTATAGTTGGTACATAGTACCAGGTTAAGCAGATGTATAGTTGGTACATAGTACCAGGTTAAGCAGATGTATAGTTGGTACATAGTACCAGGTTAAGCAGATGTATAGTTGGTACATAGTACCAGGTTAAGCAGATGTATAGCTGGTACATAGTACCAGGTTAAGCAGATGTATAGTTGGTACATAGTACCAGGTTAAGCAGATGTATAGTTGGTACATAGTACCAGGTTAAGCAGATGTATAGTTGGTACATAGTACCAGGTTAAGCAGATGTATAGTTGGTACATAGTACCAGGTTAAGCAGATGTATAGTTGGTACATAGTACCAGGTTAAGCAGATGTATAGTTGGTACAGGAACTTTTCAAAGCAGCTATTTATAAGAAGAACAAATGGTGCGTTAAAATACAGTAATTCACATATTGAAAATTAAAGGCGGATTTTAACAATTTTCCCCTTTTCAGGGAACATTTTGACTAATGCTTTATTTTGGTATTCCATTTAATCTAAAGTAAGCCTTTTCGAAATGTCATCCTTTACAGAATACAGTGCTAGTGGCATTTTCATTACGCCCATATTCTGTACAGCCTCTCTGTTGACATATGGCCAGCTGTACAGACGGCCGGGTCAACGGCAGGGCAGAGGCAAACTGTTTGTGGCAGGCAGACGTATCCATAAGGACAGGATGTTAACATTCATAGCTTTGTGTGAAAGAGAAGAAAGGGTCAAGGGGATCAATAGATTCCTTCGTAACGGTAAGTGTTGGCTAGACGTGTCCTGGCAAAAATCCATCCCTAGGGTCAAAAGGAACCCTATTCCCTTCATAGTGCACTTCCCATAGGGCTCTGGTCAAAAGTTTTGTAGGTAATAAGGCACCATTTTGGGACGTAGCCCAACTCTCTGTTATGCCACACATAATGTCTCACCATCCAGCACAAAGCAATGACCGCCAGGGCCAGCACTGGGATGAGCATTGGCAGGTGGATCAGGCGTGATTGATTCTGTCCTTAGACTGGGTAAGCTTTGTGTGAGAGACGATGAGTCCCTTATCAGTCATTCCAAGGAAGCCGATCAGTCATTGGCTTGGCCGTGATTCTCTTGGATGTGGACCAATGACAGCGCTGAACACTAGGGAAGTGGCTAGACGCTAACGCTAACACCAGACACTGACTGCAGGGGTATACCATAGACTTACATGACGTCAGTATACATTGCTGAACAGAATGCTTCACGATTAAACTCTGGATGGGGAGGAGCACAACACAGACATGTTATTGTTGAAACACGAGGTCATGGGATGGAGGAGTGCCCTTGTAAGTCACGTACAGTATATTTACAGTCCAGTACAGTCAAATCTCACACAGCTCAGTAAATGCTTTGACTCTGATCAAATGGAAGCTGAGGTCTGTGGAGATAATGTATTGGTGCATAATAGAGTGATATTATGCAGTAAAGACAAATAGGTTTAACCACTACCGTTAAACTGAGGGAATTGGACATGGAAATGACTAGAATACAGTGAAAACCTTGAGCCACAAGAACACACTTGTTTTTCAATGGTTTCCTGTTCTTAAGTGTATTAATTATAGGTCCTCGGCTGTGTTTAAACGTGTAGATTTACAGTAGATCTACATGTTTAAACACTGCTTAAAACGTTAAACTTTGAATACCCATATTTGTGTTACATTTTCTCTTTCTCAACGTACTTAGTGTCTTTTTAGAGGTAACTTCCCAGTTAATATTGAAATGAATAGGTGTTGTTTATTACAGATGACCCTTCATTGTCTGTATACATGAACCGTACTGAAATGTCATCAATCTAACTGAAATGTGGCTATTTCAGTGGCTATTTCACAAAGCATTTTGTATTGTGCAGTATTGAACTAATGGTATGGTGACAAACTGGTTGAATAATGTTGTTTTCACTTCATTTCCAAAACCAAAAAACATTGATGATGTTGAATCAACGTGGAAAACGAATTGGATTTGCAAAACATCATTAACATAAGGGAATTTCATATTTTTTTTCACCCAACTTATAACTTCAATGATATTGGATTTTTTTTTTTTTAATGTAAAAATTGAATTCACGTTAGTTGACAACTCAACCAAATGTAAATCAAAAGTAGATGAGTTAAAACGACGTCTGTGCCAAGTAGGAACTGTCAATCCTGGATGTGAGGGCCCAAGGGGAAATAAACACCACACCAATTAAGACGCAAACAATTTAAAACTAAACTGAAACAAAAGGCGGTTAACAGAATTAACAACAATCAGAACAATACAAAACATTAATGCTGGTTCTAACAAACAAAGGAAAGAAACACAATGATCTTGTTATCTCTGTGTGGTGTCAAACTTGTAACTACTTTTGAACATAAAAATTAAAACCCAGAAACCTTTGCTGGTAGCTGATATCAAGAAAACAAACTTCAGTTGTTTCAAATAAGTAAAGAAACATTCTTGTTGCATCCCATTTGAAAAGCTACTTATCCCCTGAGTGTCGCTATACTGATAAGATGTGTAGAGAAATAGTACACTAAACTATGCCTATAGATTCATGCTCATGAACTTTATTTAGACTGTGGCTCTTAATCAATTAGGAGATTAATGATTACTGACCATAAGGCTCGTTAAATGTATACTCTAGGCTTTCACACATTTGATTGGTTATCTAACCGACTAGTCCGTGCAGGTAAATCCCTGCCCATGGTAATTACTGAGAAGGGACGTAACAGAACAGTGAGGCATTTACGGAGCAGTACACGGAGCTGAAAAACCTCACCAGGTGGCTGCTTGCTGTGACGTCAGCCCAAACTCTAAAAATAGGAAAAGCATAAAGCTGCTTAGGTTTTCTCTCATGTCACTCTGACCTTTGTACTAAAACAACGACAACGATCAGCTCAACAAATACACTGTAGTCATTTTCTCAATTATTCAAAAAAAAAAATTACAAAAAAAATAAAAGGCTCCATCACAAAATTCACAATTCATGTCAAACTGGAATCAACTTGAACTGTAATAATTCTGAAATAATGAAAAACATTTTTTTTTTTTTTAAACAGATGAAAATGTACTCCTAGACTCAGCATATCAGTTTAGTTGCATTGATAGAATCCAAGTACTTTCAAAATGTCTACAGAAACAATATGGCATGTAACATTCAATCAATATTCCTTTGTTTTAGTTACCTCTGTCAAATTACTACTTCGAACATTTACCTGTATGTTGACAACAAAGATTATGTTAAACCTACTGTGGGGGGAACCTTCGTCTAACTTTAGGTTTCTTTTCAATGGAGGAAGGAATTCACCTTGGGAATGAATGTAACACTGTGAGTTCATGTTCTGGAAAATGTATTTGAGAACAAATTAATTTTAGTGCGTCTGGTTCATTTCCTCTGGCTGTGCGAATATTGAAATTGGAATAAAAGGGTTTACCTGCTGCCTATTCGTCGGCCAGGACACTCTTGAAAACGAGATGTGCTCATCTCAAGAGGGACTCCTGGTCAAATCATTTTTTTTAGATAGAGATACAATCAATTGTGCAACATGTTATTTGGTTCAAATGCATGGTTCTTTTTTTTAAAGAACCAACCAGACAAGCACTTGCAGTCCAAGTCCATAAATAAACGAGACATCCAGCACTGATCATGACATTGTATTTTCCCTTGTATGAGACAAAACCCCCATTTTTTTTAAAAGTCCAAATGAACAAATTCATTTCATAACACTTACTGATTTAGAAGAAGTGTTTTTTTAACAGCCGGCAGCCAGCTCTTGTATTAAAACGGAATGTAATGTGACACATTGATTGGTTGGTTGTTTCCAAAAGCCAACCTTATTCTCTAGTGAAAAGGGCAAATGTAATTCACGACCACCACAGAGGTCAAAAGGGCATACGTTTCAGAGGGTAGTGTAGACAGAATCTACAGGGCAATGGAACTGATGTACAGTACTATAGCCAGTTGGTCAAAGCTATGAGAGGAATCATTCACATTTCCAGAAGAAGGTACATTCATCCCTATGACAACGTACCATATTCACCTAATAGACTATTAATTTGCTCTGATTGGTCTATCCCAACCATGTTTTATCGATTGATTAATTGACTTGCCTGTCACAATAGTATTGCAATGTTGAGTCAACACAAGGGGTGCAAAGCAATTCAATGTCAACATGCCTGAGACACAAACAAAGATACCAACTCAAACTCAATAAACCAACAAAGAAGAAAGAAACAAACATACCAACTCAAACTCAATAAACCAACAAAGAAGAAACAAACAAACATACCAACTCAAACTCAATAAACCAACAAAGAAGAAAGAAAACAACATACCAACTCAAACTCAATAAACCAACAAAGAAGAAAGAAACAACATACCAACTCAAACTCAATAAACCAACAAAGAAGAAACAAACAAACATACCAACTCAAACTCAATAAACCAACAAAGTAGAAACAAACATACCAACTCAAACTCAATAAACCAACAAAGAAGAAACAAACATACCAACTCAAACTCAATAAACCAACAAAGTAGAAACAAACAAACATACCAACTCAAACTCAATAAACCAACAAAGAAGAAACAAACAAACATACCAACTCAAACTCAATAAACCAACAAAGAAGAAAGAAACAAACATACCAACTCAAACTCAATAAACCAACAAAGTAGAAACAAACAAACATACCAACTCAAACTCAATAAACCAACAAAGTAGAAACAAACAAACATACCAACTCAAACTCAATAAACCAACAAAGAAGAAACAAACAAACATACCAACTCAAACTCAATAAACCAACAAAGAAGAAACAAACAAACATACCAACTCAAACTCAATAAACCAACAAAGTAGAAACAAACAAACATACCAACTCAAACTCAATAAACCAACAAAGAAGAAAGAAAACAACATACCAACTCAAACTCAATAAACCAACAAAGAAGAAACAAACAAACATACCAACTCAAACTCAATAAACCAACAAAGTAGAAACAAACAAACATACCAACTCAAACTCAATAAACCAACAAAGTAGAAACAAACAAACATACCAACTCAAACTCAATAAACCAACAAAGTAGAAACAAACAAACATACCAACTCAAACTCAATAAACCAACAAAGAACTCAAACTCAATAAACAACAAACAAACAACTCAAACTCAATAAACCAACAAAGAAGAAACAAACAAACATACCAACTCAAACTCAATAAACCAACAAAGAAGAAAGAAAACAACATACCAACTCAAACTCAATAAACCAACAAAGTAGAAACAAACAAACATACCAACTCAAACTCAATAAACCAACAAAGAAAGAAACATAAACAAACATACCAACTCAAACTCAATAAACCAACAAAGAAGAAAGAAAACAACATACCAACTCAAACTCAATAAACCAACAAAGTAGAAAGAAAACAAACATACCAACTCAAACTCAATAAACCAACAAAGAAGAAAGAAAACAAACATACCAACTCAAACTCAATAAACCAACAAAAGAAACAAACAAACATACCAACTCAAACTCAATAAACCAACAAAGAAAACAACATACCAAGAAACAAACAAACATACCAACTCAAACTCAATAAACCAACAAAGAAGAAACAAACAAACATACCAACTCAAACTCAATAAACCAACAAAGAAGAAAGAAAACAAACATACCAACTCAAACTCAATAAACCAACAAAGAAGAAACAAACAAACATACCAACTCAAACTCAATAAACCAACAAAGAAGAAACAAACAAACATACCAACTCAAACTCAATAAACCAACAAAGAAGAAACAAACAAACATACCAACTCAAACTCAATAAACCAACAAAGAAGAAAGAAAACAAACATACCAACTCAAACTCAATAAACCAACAAAGAAGAAAGAAAACAACATACCAACTCAAACTCAATAAACCAACAAAGAAGAAACAAACAAACATACCAACTCAAACTCAATAAACCAACAAAGAAGAAACAAACAAACATACCAACTCAAACTCAATAAACCAACAAAGAAGAAAGAAAACAACATACCAACTCAAACTCAATAAACCAACAAAGTAGAAAGAAAACAACATACCAACTCAAACTCAATAAACCAACAAAGAAGAAACAAACAAACATACCAACTCAAACTCAATAAACCAACAAAGAAGAAACAAACAAACATACCAACTCAAACTCAATAAACCAACAAAGAAGAAAGAAACAAACATACCAACTCAAACTCAATAAACCAACAAAGTAGAAAAAAACAACATACCAACTCAAACTCAATAAACCACAAAGAAGAAAGAAAACAAATACCAACAAAGAACAAAGAAGAAAAACAAACAAACCAACTCAAACCAATAAACCATACCAACTCAAACAAAGAAGAAACAAACAAACATACCAACTCAAACTCAATAAACCAACAAAGAAGAAACAAACAAACATACCAACTAAAACTCAATAAACCAACAAAGAAGAAACAAACAAACCAACTCAAACTCAATAAACCAACAAAGAAGAAAGAAAACAACATACCAACTCAAACTCAATAAACCAACAAAGAAGAAACAAACAAACAAACCAACTCAAACTCAATAAACCAACAAAGAAGAAAGAAAACAACATACCAACTCAAACTCAATAAACCAACAAAGAAGAAACAAACAAACATACCAACTCAAACCCAATAAACCAACAAAGAAGGAACAAACAAACAGGAAATAAATACAGACCACAAGCTTAATCCAGGTTTGAGACAACATTTGCACACTATCGTTCTGCAAATTCGACTTGTTTTTATAAAAATCTTCTCAGAGTATCTGTTATATTTAAAAGACACTGGGTCCCTGTACACAAAAAAAACTCCCATCATATCGCCCCCTTTTTGGTAATAGTTGTTGATAAAGTGCCTGAGCAAAATGGAAGTTTGTTAAAGATAGAATTCACAATAACTTTCTGCTATTATATATCAAATGTTTGGCCATGCAATTCAAACAAATGTCCCAGAGTTCCAGTTGAATACCCTCACCATGCTTTATGCATGTGATGATAAATATCCCCAACCACTCCACAGTAATGATCCATGACTCTTTAATGCTTTACGCTCATAGTTTCAAGCTACCGGTCATTTGAATATTTGAACATTAGAATATTTGTTGATGTAATGTCATAATTGTAATGTTAACTTTAACATGCCATAAAGCATGTTTAGTAAATAATCTTAAGATTTATACTATTCTTTATATCTAGTCTTTATATCTATTCTTTTACAGAGGGGGAGTTGGATGACTCCTTTCAATTATGTGTGATTTATTTAAAAGAAAATCTAATTAGAATTGAATATTTGAAACAGCTAATGTTTCTTTTAAATAAACTCCTTATAAGTTATTTTAAGTTATATGTTTCTCATTGGTTCAAACCAGGTGGGCCAAGTCTGGCTAAAATCCATCAAGAAAGTGAACATTTTAAAGCAGAAAGTAATTGAGGAGAGGGCTAGGGATTAAATGGGGGCAAAATAATGTGTACATTATAAAAGTAGACCTCACATGGAGAAACAAACAATTCTGACATCCCTACTAAGCTCACTTCAAAATTAAGCATATCTATGCAGAAACCAAAAGTTGAGAAAAAATAATATAGCTGATTTCTAAAATGTTGCATACGACATCAGTTAACTTCGAACTTCTGTCAAAATGTGAGACCTGACAAAAAGGCACTTGTAACGTAATAAATATAGCTTACCAAGCCACCTGCTGTATTCTGTCCTTTAATAAAGATAAAAGATTATAGACTCTTCATGGAAACAGAATGGCCGTCTTAGGACAAAGAGTACATACAGTACACACAATATGAAAAGGGTGGTTTCTCAATACGGATGCATTACCTATATGCATTACTAGTGCAATATTCTACAAGCATTAGATGCTATATGCTTTCTTCTCCTTATGAGTGTGTGGCCATGATGAAATGTGAATTTTATAGGCAACCTCTCCGGATAAATATCAGACAATATTTGTAGCATCAAAGCAGCCAATTGAGGAGAAACAGTTAAACCAGATTATATCAGAATATTTCCCAAATATTAATTATAGTACACATCTAGTACATTATGAGCATAATTATTTAAAAGGGAGAAGTTATTTAGGAAAAACAGCATAAAAAAGATGCCCTGGTTGCATTACATACATGTGCCCCTTTTTTCAGTCATTAAAATAATTATGTTTCTATCTGATTAATTGATTATCTTTCTTTATGACTTTAGTTAAATTGCCACTAATTACGGCAAAGTTTGTCTATGTTTCTCAAACAAATGAAAGGAACATGGCTTGGCAGGAACCAGAGTGAGAGGTGAAGGAACTGGCCGTGTACAGTAGCTAGGGTTACAACATTTAGTAGATTCCACAAATTTCCAAGTTTTCCAGAAATCCAGGTTGGAGGATTCTCATATCTCCTGATTATTCCCTCCTGATTCCAGGAATATCCCATCCGAGATTTCTGCAAAGCTGGGGAATTTTGGGAAAGTTGCCAGACGCTAAGGGGAGTCATATAATGTCTACAAGCCGTGCCTGTCAAGCTGGATCAAGCCTGGTCAAACCTGGTCAAGCCTGGTCAAGCCTGGTTAACTTTGAGGCCTCTGGCTCCCTGCCCTCCCTCCCTGGTGTCACATGCCCAGCTCAGGGCCCCTGTTTGGGGGCCAGGCCAGTCTATGGCTGCTCTGGCTGGGCTGGTCCTTGGGACGGGGTCGGGGTGCTGCTCATACCCAGGTGTGCAGGTGAATGGAGACGGAGGCACATGCAGATGAATTATAGCTTCCATCCACTCGCCAGAAGGGGTTCCAGTTGGGGGTCAACACCAAACCAAAGAAGGGATGGAACTGACACCCTCCTGGACAGACAGATCAGACACCCTCCAGGACAGACAGATCAGACACCCTCCAGGACAGACAGATCAGACACCCTCCAGGACAGACAGATCTGACACCCTCCAGGACAGACAGATCTGACACCCTCCAGGACAGACAGATCAGACACCCTCCAGGACAGACAGACCTGACACCCTCCTGGACAGACAGATCGGACACCCTCCTGGACAGACAGATCTGACACCCTCCTGGACAGACAGATCTGACACCCTCCAGGACAGACAGATTTGACACCCTCCAGGACAGACAGATTTGACACCCTCCTGGACAGACAGATCTGACACCCTCCTGGACAGACAGATCTGACACCCTCCTGGACAGACAGATCAGACACCCTCCAGGACAGACAGATCTGACACCCTCCTGGACAGACAGATCGGACACCCTCCTGGACAGACAGATCTGACACCCTCCTGGACAGACAGATCTGACACCCTCCTGGACAGACAGATCAGACACCCTCCTCCAGGACAGACAGATCTGACACCCTCCTGGACAGACAGATCTGACACCCTCCTGGACAGACAGATCTGACACCCTCCTGGACAGACAGATCTGACACCCTCCTCCTGGACAGACAGATCTGTAGTGCTGAGCGATTAACCAAAATATTTTGTTGTTGTTGGTTATTAAACAACGAATTGACCGACGTTGGTTCAATTACTGGAATTCCATTTAGTTTTTTTTTTTGTGAGCCCAATCATTCACAAGATAAATCTGAAAAATCAAGTCAAGAATTATGTGGAATGCTGGGCTGAAGGGGTGTAGTTTTCATTAAGTAAATATACAACCTTGTTCAGCGCAGAAACTTGGTAATTAACCACAATGACCATAATCCATTGTGCCAGTTTTCTCCGGCTCAGAGACAAATCAGCGAGGAAGATAGTAAACGAAGCGAGAGGTTTCATTCTCGCCAAAAATCTGTCCAAATTAACGCAATGCTTTTCTATGGACTTTCTTTGGACCTAAGCTTGTCGCCTGCTTTCTGTCTTTGGGACAACAACTCCTATTGTTAGGGTGGAGACACGAGCATCTCGTCATTAAATACAGATCTCTGGACGGATACACTTTCACACCTGCTACGTTAGATACACACAGACCACACAGACTCCATGAGGGAGGAATGTACACAACACAACGACGGGAGAGAGGGACAGAGACAGTTCGAGGAAGTATACCTTATCTATTTTGAAGAACTAGAAAAGGTATGTTGTCAGATAGCTCTGCAGCATACCGAGGCAGGCTAGCTAAATAGGATGACTACAGACAGTATAGTATGGGGAGCACATAACGTTAGATGGTCTGGCTGGCTGCTACTGTCGGAGCAGAGATGAGATGATGACTTTAAGGAATGACAAATAATAAAGTCATCAAATAAAAACGAACTAATAAAAACACAACTGAAATAATTTACTAGTTTATAGTGATTTATTTTGATTTCTACCCAACGTGGACCTGACTGAGACAATGGAATATTTTCAATGTTTTGGCAATTGAATGTTCACTATTTTTGTCTTTGGAACTTCCATGAAAAAATGTCTAAAATCACTGTAACGTCATTATTTCATAATGCATTTAATGCAAAAAATAAATAAATCGAAATTGAAAATCGTCATCATTTTTAAATAATCGAACCGAAACCGAACAGACCTGAAAAAGCACTAATCGCTCAGCAATTACAAATCTCACACCCTCCCGGACAGACAGATCTCACATCCTCCCAGACAGACAGATCTGACACTCTCCCAGACAGACAGATCTCACACCCTCCTGGACAGACAGATCTGACACCATCTCGGATTGACAGCGACATGCACTGCCTTCCATTTATTAATAACATAAAACTATCAATATTACAAATGTAAACAATTATTGTAAATATATGTTATCAATGTCAAACATTTTATAAAATTAAGTTAACTTGATGGAAAGAGAGAAGGAAAGAGCATACAGGCCATGCATCACCATGGCAGGCAGACAGACAGAAATACAGACAGACAGACCGACCATCAGACAAGGTGCTGTGAAGTAGGGCAAACACTATGAAGACAGTCACAGACACATGGCACGGCACAGGCAGGCCATGACAGTGCACCAATCCCCACAGTAGAGTAGCAACACAAGGCATGGTCACGGTCTTACCGATGCGGTCCAGGCGGTCGATGGCTACGGTCTCGAAAGCGCGGCGCATCATAGGGTACTCTTCCAACACCTCGTTGAAGTGATCCACAGAGAGGGAGAAGAGACGGCAATAGGTGTCAGCGCGAACGCTCGCCGTGCGTCTTCCCTTCGTCAGCAGACAGATCTCTGCAGAAACAATAAAACAACAGAAAACTCACAATCAGACTCTAGCTTTGTGATGTCCCTGAAATAATGCCATATTTCTTTTTTTGGTCACATTTCCACACACTTTCAAAAGCTCTCCAGTTTTATTTTGCAGGGAGACCATAGGTCGGGTATCCTATATTTATCTCATTACTACTGGGTGTGAGTACACTCTTTCTAAGCACTTTCTGTTTCGGTCTCTATGCTGTCTAAGGCCTGATGGCCAAAATGCGTACATCCATTGTCAGTAATACATTATTTACGAGTGTTGCAGATCTTTGACAGACACACAGGGAGGGAGGGAAGCAATGGAGTGGAAAATTACAGCCTTAACGAAGATCAGCTCAAACCCAATCTGAGGTGAAGAACCTCCAACATGGGACAAATGACCATGTAAATGAAGAATGGAGTCCAAGGTACAGCTGGTTCTAATGCACACAGCCTTCATCACTGCATTGTCACTAGAGCAGTGTCAATTCATCACGTTGTCACTTTGAGCTAATGATTCTGAAATGTCAGTGTATGTCCAGGCCCGGGCTGCTGCTGCTGCTACTGCTGCTGTTGTCTAGCATAGGCGTGTACAGTACAGAGAGTCAACTGTATAGACACAGTGATTCAAATCTAACACAGAGAACGGCCCCTGTGAACTTTGATTGTCTTTTGAAGATTATTTCTTTTTTGAGCCGACGTCCTGACATCTCGACGATCATATTGCCTTTTAAAGTCTATCACCGTGCATAGGTATAGATAACCTGTGTTGGATTGACTCCCAGCCTGCATGTATCAAGTGTAGTTCCTATACTTCAGCTTCATATTAAAGTGGTAGACGACCCTCTACTGATGCCTTGTCCCTGGCCCTTATCTCAGACCTTCAGATGGTATGTATAATATGTTAGCCACTGGGACATTATGTGCTAGTTCTGTAATTACTGGACTCTGCCCTTGGACATGTTACCTCTCAAATTAGACGCAACTCTTGGATCTAATTCAGTCAACGTAAAGATTTCCCCCTGCTGCAAGATTAACCCTGCTACAAACTACTGTGGGGTCAACCATCCTAATAGACCTATCAGAAAGACAGCCCCTGAGAAAGTAAACCCATCTTGTGCCCAGTGGCTAGCTGATGCTAGTTTATGAAAGCATTCATATTTATTGCTAGTGTGTAGACAAACATGTCCCAAATACAGCAATATCTTCTTCAAAACAATAAGTCATATAAGTCACAGTGAAAGGGACATGAATTCTTGGACGTTTGTTTGAGGACAATGCCCTTGACATTCACAGCCTAGATGTCTACTGTGAAAAGCGTTAGCTGCTATAGAGCTGCCTGCCATAGCCTGCAGGATGTGAAAACAGGACTCCCAAACTGTGAGTGTGAACAAGGTGTTAGTGCTGTTATAATAGAAAAAGCTCCTCATAAGTGCGATCTCTGTTGGCACAGAGAGAATCCATGTGGTGCTATGAACAGAGGCTTCAACACTGAGCATCCTATTCGCTATATAGTGCCCCTTAGGGCTCTGATCAAAAGTAGTGCACTATATAGGAAATAGGATGCCATTTGGGACACAAAACCATACCCCCTCAGTCTCTATAATCGCTTCACACTAAAAATAATGAGCTAGCTTAAAGAAATACACTCAACAGAGAGCGAGAGCAAAGAGAGAGACAGCAGAGAGCGAGCAGAGAGAGAGCAGAGAGAGATAGAGCAAAGAGAGAGCGAGCAGAGAGAGAGCAAAGAGAGATAGAGCAAAGAGAGAGAGAGCAGAGAGAGAGCAAAGAGAGATAGAGCAAAGAGAGAGAGAGCAGAGAGAGAGCAAAGAGAGATAGAGCAAAGAGAGAGAGAGCAGAGAGAGATAGAGCAAAGAGAGAGCGAGCAGAGAGAGAGCAAAGAGAGATAGAGCAAAGAGAGAGAGAGCAGAGAGAGAGCAAAGAGAGATAGAGCAGAGATAGAGCAAAGAGAGAGAGAGCAGAGAGAGAGCAGAGATAGAGCAAAGAGAGAGAGCAGAGTTAGAGCAAAGAGAGAGAGCAGAGTTAGAGCAAAGAGAGAGACAGCAGAGAGAGAGAGAGCAGAGAGCTAGAGAGCAAAAAGAGAGACAGCAGAGAGAGAGAGCAGAGAGAGAGAGAGAGAGAGAGCAGAGAGAGAGAGCAGAGTTAGAGCAAAGAGAGACAGCAGAGATAAAGCAAAGAGAGAGAGCGAGAGAGCAGAGAGTTGGAAATACATTGCAGCAGAGAGAGAGAGAAAGTTGGTTTCATCTGGAGTTAATTGCATTATTTGACAGGTGGCAACCCAGAGGAAAGGAGGAAGGTTAGATGCCTGAGTTGGCGAGAAATTAGAAGGTGTTTCTGTCACTTTCACAAATTAGCGGACGATCAGTTAGCTTAGCTCTCCTGTCCTCCGTGTGGTTCCCAAATAGCACCCTAATACCTATACAGTACAATACTTTTGACAAGGGCCCATAGGGTTCAGGTCAAAAGTATTGCATTAGGAATAGGGTGCCATTTGGGACTCAGATTCTCTCTCCTTCAGGGCGGACAGTGTGGGAACAGAGCCAGGGCACCCAGCACTGTAGAGTCGTTATCTGGACTACAAGCGGATCTGGGTTTACATACTATTAGAAATCATGTCAAATACGTTATCTAAGCTTGATTGAGCTTGACTGACATAATGGAACTAATAAAATAGTCACAAGGAGTGTAAAACTACAAATCACGCCCATCTGGCACTCCTGTTAGGCTAGAGCAAACGCTCAACAGATCTGAAAGGTTTCAAATAGTATCTGAGCCCAGATCAGGTTGGGAACGGGGTATAGCCACCCAGCCTTGAGGCGTAGACATCTGGACAACCTGGCTTGGAAGTGTGAGACCTGGGAGAGTGTGATTAGCACGCTAACTCTAGCTAGTTTGTCGGTATGACAGTGTGATTAGAATGCTAACTCTAGCTAGTTTGCCGGTGTGACAGTGTGATTTGCACGCTAACTCTAGCTAGTTTTTCGATACAACAGAGTGATTAGCATGCTAACTCTAGCTAGTTTGTCGGTACAACAGTGTGATTAGCATGCTAACTATACCTAGTTTGTCGGTACAACAGAGTGATTAGCATGCTAACTCTAGCTAGTTTGTCAGTACGACAGAAAGTCAGACTCAGGAGTGATTAGCATAGCGTTCCTGGTTAGTATTCCATATTAGTGTTGGTTAGATTTACTTTTAGCATGCTAATACTATCCAGTAGCATTGGGCGTAGCTAGCCGGCTTGCATCAGTGTTATTGTCAGGTCCTCTGTCTGTCTTTGGCTAGATCTGGGGCTATGTTATGCTGCTGATAATGTGGTTCAGTGGAGGGGAAGTAGTGAGGTTTCTGACTGGACCAGCTGCTCTCAAGTCAGCTCCCTACCTAATGCCATACTTATGCAACGACCAACAGAGAGGGGGGGGGTGTATCACTACCCACCAGATGGGCAGCAGGCCGGAGCAGGTGGCTGGCATCAGCATAGCGTGGCAAAATGACGGGCTACATACACACACACACACACACACACACACACACACACACACACACACACACACACACACACACACACACACACACACACACACACCATTCATGCTGCCTCAAAATGAGTGGAGGCTCTGTTTCATTTCAATTTGATTTCTATTCCCGTTTGGGGCTTACAGTGCACACCACCATCACACACAGCATGATGCAACTAAACACAATTCACTGGTGACAGGAAATAACCCTAGGAAATGTCCCAAAAATTAGTCTAGGTCAAAAGTAGTACACTGCATAGGGAATAGGGTTCCATAGGGCTCTGGTCAAAAGTAGTGCACTATATAGGGAATAGGGTTCCATAGGGCTCTGGTCAAAAGTAGTGCACTATATAGGGAATAGGGTTCCATAGGGCTCTGGTCTAAAGTAGTGCACTATATGGGGAATAGGGTTCTATAGGGCCCTGGTCAAAAGTAGCACACTATATAAGGAAGAGGGTATCATTTGGGATACATACATAGTGTGCAGAGCAGGAGCAGGACAATTATAATATACACAAAACAACCCCTAGAAGGAGCCTCTAACTGTCCCTTCGCTGTGATCCGTTTGAATTACAGCCTTCATTTGCCCCCTGGTTCACCTTCCAAAGTCACTGGTCTCTAGGCTGCCACGAGTCTTGCTCATAAAAAGCACAGGCCCTCTCACTGCAACTACTCCTACTATTCGTCTCTGTCACCTGGCTGCCCTGCCAACTGCTATAAGACAATTGTTTTGTAGAATAGAATAAAATAGAATAGATACTTTATTGTCCATTTGGTTCGAATGGAAATGTGTCTTTCACCTTTTCCCCACAGGTGTGTATGAGCTGCCTGAGAAGACCAGAGGACCAGAAAATCATAAAATACTGTACCTGTGAAATGGTCTCTATAAAATACTGTACCTGTGAAATGGTCTCTATAAAATACTGTACCTGTGAAATGGTCTATAAAATACTGTACCTGTGAAATGGTCTATAAAATACTGTACCTGTGAAATGGTCTATAAAATACTGTACCTGTGAAATAGTCTCTATAAAATACTGTACCTGTGAAATGGTCTCTATAAAATACTGTACCTGTGAAATGGTCTCTATAAAATACTGTACCTGTGAAATGGTCTATAAAATACTGTACCTGTGAAATGGTCTATAAAATACTGTACCTGTGAAATGGTCTCTATAAAATACTGTACCTGTGAAATGGTCTCTATAAAATACTGTACCTGTGAAATGGTCTCTATAAAATACTGTACCTGTGAAATGGTCTCTATAAAATACTGTACCTGTGAAATGGTCTATAAAATACTGTACCTGTGAAATGGTCTATAAAATACTGTACCTGTGAAATAGTCTCTATAAAATACTGTACCTGTGAAATTGTCTCTATAAAATACTGTACCTGTGAAATGGTCTATAAAATACTGTACCTGTGAAATGGTCTATAAAATACTGTACCTGTGAAATGGTCTCTATAAAATACTGTACCTGTGAAATGGTCTCTATAAAATACTGTACCTGTGAAATGGTCTCTATAAAATACTGTAGAGTACCTGTGAAATGGTCTATAAAATACTGTACCTGTGAAATGGTCTCTATAAAATACTGTAGAGTCTGTGAAATGGTCTCTATAAAATACTGTCAAGAGTGTACCTGTGAAATGGTCTCTATAAAATACTGTACCTGTGAAATGGTCTCTATAAAATACTGTACCTGTGAAATGGTCTCTATAAAATACTGTATTACCTGTGAAAGTCTCTATAAAACCTGTGAAATGGTCTCTATAAAATACTGTACCTGTGAAATGGTCTCTATAAAATACTGTACCTGTGAAATGGTCTATAAAATACTGTACCTGTGAAATGGTCTCTATAAAATACTGTACCTGTGAAATGGTCTCTATAAAATACTGTACCTGTGAAATGGTCTATAAAATACTGTACCTGTGAAATGGTCTCTATAAAATACTGTACCTGTGAAATGGTCTCTATAAAATACTGTACCTGTGAAATGGTCTCTATAAAATACTGTAGAGTGTACCTGCATAATCGTCTATAAAATATGGGGGCGTTCAAAGTAGGCAATCAGAGTTGAATGGCACATTAGTGAATATTAGGCAGTCACAACAAAACGATATAACGTCGGACAGCTTCTTTAAATCATTCATTTGGAACTTCTTTTTATAAGATGTCTTTAATAAATCTTAACAGTGTTACCTGAACAAGTTTGTGCAGTCACAATTATACCCCTTGCAGCTTGATCTGACAGAGATACACAGTGTGTCGTTAATCACTATTGACCAACTGCTGTTAAATTTAATTACAGCGGGAGTCATTCATTATACCCTCCTATAGGACCCCATCTTAAGTTTCTAGTCACTCCCCTTGGTCCACTGTGTCCTAATCAGACGCAGTCCTGTCCACTAGAGTTGGAGTTAACCCTACTGTCTACAGTGTTGCTTTGACATAAAGGCTAAACAAAATCTGGGAAGTCATACTAGTGGATGAATCATTTGATTACAATACAGTACATTTGCTTATCTAACATGCATCAAAAGCAAGGTATGATACAGTTTTTTGATTGCTTGGCTGTAGTTACCTGTTTTTAATTCAATTACTTGTTTGGGCTAGTGGACCAACGGTCTTAAATAATTGGACGTGAGGTTGTTCAGACAGCTGGGGAGTTTGAATGAAAAAATACTCCACTGATTTGTTATTTGATTCACTGCTTTCCCCCCCCCAGACAGGCCATATCTATCTGGAGGATTGCATGAGGCATGCAAACCACACAGCCAGAAGATATTCTTAGAATCCTAAATCGTCTTTCCGTGGGAGGGGGTGAACTTGGATTAAATGAAAAATGTAACATCACATCCCTTTTCTAAGAATAGTTCAAACCTGCTTCTCTCCCTCTTTCATGACATAAATGAGACGCCTGAGAAAATGTGGCAATGTAAACAATTACCTTTAAATAAAAAAATTCAACAGCAAAATATTTGATAGTTTTGTATAACGTGCTAGGGAGATGGGGGGATTTCTTCCTCAATTATGCAAAAGGGACATTCTCAGTTGGCTGCTGCTGCAGAGCCCGAACGCCGAGCAGATAGCCATGCGACCTTTGTTTGTCCTCTGGGTGCTCTGAGCCCTGATCCTGAGCTTGGCTTGTCTCCCCTTCAACCCCCGCCTTCCACCACCCCATCCAGATGAATGTTATATCATTGGAGAAACTAACTCCCATCCACCCCAAAAACATTCATCTACATCGGCAATGATGGGACTTGACAAACATTGAAAGCAGAGGAACTGAAACTGGAGAGATACTGCTGACTGAGTGTTGCATTCATATTCACTGTATACCCAGTGCTTAATATGTGTAAAAACAGAATACATCTAAATGGATGGGAGTGGGTCTGAGTATGCATTTAAAGGGGTTTGTCAGGGTTGGTTTAAGAAATGCTCTCTTTTCATGTTTAAGCTTGGTACCTGTTTACACACTTTTGATCCCTATGGCTAACCTTACACTTTGGCTCTGTTGGACAAATATCCATTTCCAATAGGGAAAAGGTACTCCAGGTAACACACACACACACACACACACACACACACACACACACACACACACACACACACACACACACACACACACACACACACACACACACACACACACACACACACACACACACACACACACACACACACAGTCTTTATTTCCCCTACGTACCTCCAAAGTAAGATCCATCCGTCAGCTTCATCTCTTTGTTAAGCTTGGTGATGACACTGGCCACACCATGTTGGATGAAGTACATCTTCTTGCCCACGGTGCCCTCCCTGATGATGTAATCGTTGGGCTGGAACACCTCGAACTTCAGCTTGCTCAACATGCCCGTCACGAAGTTGGGGTCCGCGTTGGCGAACAGCGGCATGGTAGCCACCAGCTTCCGACAGTTGAAGTTCACAATTTCCTGGGTAAAAAAAAGATAGTTTTAGATGAATTGTTCATAATAAATATTGTGAAAACTATAACAAAGGCGTTTGACAAAAGTGTCCCTTTCTCTGATGGATATGAATGGTATCTGTCAAATAGGGCAAATGATTTTCCTTTCTTGACCCCCTGCGAGTCCTTCTTGATTACATATAGCTGCTGTCAGGCTCGAACGTCAGGACAAATAGGAGTGGTGATAACGGAAAGCCTTGGCGAGTTCTCCAATTACTTTTTGTTATTGGTTATGTCAAATGCAATTTGTTATAATACTCTAATGGGACACGTCCAAGTTTAACATGCAATCTCAATATTCATCATGTCTCTGCATTGGAATGGATGTAATATCTACAAAAACACTTTTCATCACTCTTTGGGGTAACTTTTGGTGCTATTGTCTTTGATGATGATGATCATGACCTTAGTCTCTTCAGAAACAACAGGAGATTGTTTGTCATTCAGGGTTTGTTTGAGAATGGCTCTTCCAATGTTTCAGTTTGGTGCTTGTCTAAAGTATAAGGAAAATGGTACTCTAGAAAATGTGCAGAAACTTGTCTCTGATGATGATCTTGCCCTCAGCAGAGGGCAATGATCTCTCTGGTTATCTCAGACAACAGCAGGAGATTGTTTCCTATATGGGGGTCTGTTAGTGTTTACTGAGCAGTGCCTGCCTGCCTCCCCTCCTCTGTCTCTGTTGCCATGCAGACAGACTGACAGACAGAGCTTGGCCTTCACTGTTCCACTAACTGCTTACTCACTTCCTGTGAGAGATGATGACTCTCCAATGGGAGCATCTGAGCCAAGGATACATCAGCCAATCTCATGTTCGGCTGAGTTTTGTGCTGTTAGCTCAGTACTGAGTCAACAGCAGCAGTTGGTTCTGACCTCAATCATGCACAACGATTAATGAATTAGATGCTCAGTATTCAGCCCGGCTTGGCCAGGATGGAGCCCCACTAGGGAAACAATCTTTAGACTTTATCTATTTAAAGCAGCAAACCTGTCCCATGGCAGCGGTGCCTGGCAGTATAAATAGCTGCCTAGCTGCAATGAAACGATGTCCGACCAGCTGCAGAAATTGTCGAGATGAAACTTTAACTGTTTTCTCACCATAGGATGAATATCATCATCATCACTCCCCGCACACTCTTCCCTGATACACTGCCTTCAGAAAGGATTCATACCCCATGACTTATTCCCACTGCTGGCTGGCTTCTGAAGCTTAGCAGGGTTGGTCCTGGTCAGTCCCTGGATGGGAGAACAAATGCTGCTGGAAGTGGTGTTGGAGGGCCAGAGGAGGCACCCTTTCCTCTGGTCTAAAATATATCCCAAATGCCCCAGGGCAGTGATTGGGGACATTGGGTGCCATCTTTCGGATGGGACATTAAATGGGTGTCCTGACTCTCTGTGGTCACTAAAGATCCCATGGCACTAATCGTAAGAGTAGGGGTGTTAACCCCAGTGTCCTGGTTAAATTCCCAATCTGGTCCTCATACCATCATGGTCACCTAATCTTCTCCAGTTTACAATTTACTCATTCATCCCCCCTCCTCTCCCCTGTAACTATTCCCCAGGTCGTTGCTGTAAATGAGAATGTGTTCTCAGTCAGCTTACCTAGTAACATAAGGGTTCAATAAAATACATTTCCAAATTTTGTTGTGTTACAGCCTGAATTCAAAATGGCTGAAATGTTTTTTTTCTTTACCCATCTACACACCATACCTCATAGTGACAAAGTGAAAACATGTTTTTAGAAATGTTTGCACATTTTGCCTGTGCTTAGCTCCATTCCATTTGTTTTTTTTATCCTGAAACACTCCCCAGACCTTAACGATTACAAGCATACCCATAACATGATGCAGCCACCAGTATGCTTGAAAATATGTATTGAATTTGCCCCAAACATAGCATTTTGTATTCAGGACAAAAAGTTAATTGCTTTTTGAAATTCACCGCTCGACTGAGGGACCTTGCAGATATTTTGTATGTGTGGGGTACAGAGGTGAGGTAGTCTTTCAACAATCATGTTAAACACTATTATTGCACACAGAGTGAGTCCATGCAACTTATTATGTGACTTGTTAAGCAAACGTTTAGTCCTGAACTTAATTAGGCTTGCCATAGCAAAGAGGTTGAATAGTTGTTGACTCGAGACATTTCAGCTTTTCATTTATAATTAATTTGTAAAAATTCAGAAAAACATAATTCTACTGACATTATGGGGTATTGTGTGTAGGCCAGTGACACAAAATCTAAATTGTATCCATTTTAAATGAAGGTTGTAACACAACAAAATGTGGAAAAGTTCAAGGGGTGTGAATACTTTCTGAAGGCTCTGTATGTCTGGTTGTCTCTGTGGTGCTGTGTGCTTCCTGCTGTGATATACTGAGCTGAGATGAACCTATCTGAGCTGAGATGAGATTAACATAGCTGAGTTGAGGTTAATTTAACTGACCTGGGTTTAGCTGAGATGAACCTATCTGAGCTGAGCTGAGATTAACATAACTGAGTTGAGATTAACCTATCTGAGCTGAGATTAATTTAACTGACCTGGCCTTAGCTGAGATGAACCTATCTGAGCTGAGCTGAGATTAACATAGCTGAGTTGAGATTAACCTATCTGAGCTGAGATTAATTTAACTGACCTGGGCTTAGCTGAGATGAACCTATCTGAGCTGAGCTGAGCTGAGATTAACATAGCTAAACTAAATTTACCTGAGCTGAGATTAATCTATCTGATCTGAGATTAATTTAACTGAGCTGAATTTAGCTGAGCTGAGCTGAACATAGCTGAGCTGAGATTAAACTATCTGAGCTGAATTTAGCTGAGCTAAAATGAGCCTGGCTGAGCTGAGCTGAGATTAATTTAACTGAGCTGAATTTAGCTGAGCTGAGATGAGCCTAGCTGAGCTGAGATGAACCCAGCTGAGCTGAGCTGAGATGAACCTAGCTGAGCTGAGATGTGATTAACCAAGCTGAGCTGAATTTACCTGAGCTGAGATTAACCTATCTGAGCTGAGCAGAGATTAATTTAACTGAGCTGAATTTAGCTGAGATGAGATGAACATAGCTGTGCTGAGATTGACCTAGCTGAGCTGAATTTAGCTGAGCTGACATGAGCTGAGCTGAGATGAACCCAGCTGAGCTGGTCTTAACCTAGCTGAGCTGAGATTAACCTATCTGAGCTGAGCTGTACTATGCTCTGCTCTCCTGGGATGGGAAGAAATATGCATTCCTGTCCAGTTCAGTGCTCTGTGGATCTGTCTTGTTCTCAGTATTGTGGGCAAGACTGGGTTATCTGGGCTTCGCCTTACTGTGCTGTACAGACCTATGCTTGTGCTCTACTGTGTAAATGCTGCCATGTGCTCTAATGTTCTGTGTAGATATATGGTTTCCTGTGCTGTGATCTACAATACTGTGTAGATCTACCCTTTTCTGTGCTGGGCCAGGCAATACTGTGCTCCAATATGTCTCATTCTGGTTGGTGACTTAATGGGGTTACATGAGAGACATAGGCAATTACATCCCTCCTCTTCTCTTCTCCCTCTGTCCCCTCTCCTCCCTCCTCTATCCCTCATTTCCACCTCTCTCCTCCTCTCCAATCCCCCATCTCTGCATCATTAGGCTACATGAGAGCCCTTATCTGCTCATACAGAGAGGGCAGCCAACTATGAAGCAGGTAGAGGGTTGACACAAAGAACAAAGAGAGCCTTATAAATTGGTCTCTGAATTTAAGAAACTTAAACGTATCTTGCCTTCTTTTTTTTTTACTGTGACTGTCTGGCTGTATCTGATGTGACATCATGTTCCAAATAGGCCAAGTAGGCCTATATTGTACACTTGTAAATTGATGCAGCCTGGGAACACCTCATGTGTCTGTCTATTGGTTGGCTTGACGTATTAACGGCCTCTCTATTGTCAAAGCTCTGGGAACACCTCATGTGTCTGTCTATTGGTTGGGTTGACGTATTAACGGCCTCTCTATTGTCAAAGCTCTGGGAACACCTCATGTGTCTGTCTATTGGTTGGGTTGACGTATTAACGGCCTCTCTATTGTCAAAGCTCTGGGAACACCTCATGTGTCTGTCTATTGGTTGGGTTAACGTCTTAACGGCCTCTCTATTGTCAAAGCTCTGGGAACACCTCATGTGTCTGTCTATTGGTTGGCTTGACGTCTTAACGGCCTCTCTATTGTCAAAGCTCTGGGAACACCTCATGTGTCTGTCTATTGGTTGGCTTGACGTCTTAACGGCCTCTCTATTGTCAAAGCTCTGGGAACACCTCATGTGTCTGTCTATTGGCTGGGTTAACGTCTTAACGGCCTCTCTATTGTCAAAGCTCTGGGAACACCTCATGTGTCTGTCTATTGGTTGGCTTGACGTCTTAACGGCCTCTCTATTGTCAAAGCTCTGGGAACACCTCATGTGTCTGTCTATTGGTTGGCTTGACGTATTAACGGCCTCTCTATTGTCAAAGCTCTGGGAACACCTCATGTGTCTGTCTATTGGTTGGGTTGACGTCTTAATGGCCTCTCTATTGTCAAAGCTCTGGGAACACCTCGTGTCTGTCTATTGGTTGGGTTGACGTCTTAACGGCCTCTCTATTGCCAAAGCTCTGGGAACACCTCATGTGTCTGTCTATTGGTTGGCTTGACGTCTTAAAGGCCTCTCTATTGTCAAAACTCTGGGAACACCTCATGTGTCTGTCTATTGGTTGACTTGACGTCTTAATGGGTCTAAACACTAATCAGATGAAATTGTCATCTCACTTCCTGATCTCTCTTGTTTCACACCTGTGTATTGCGTGCTTGAGCAACTGACTGTCTTCACACCAATTCAATTAATTTATCCGTTTAGTTAGCTTGTGTTCCACCAGCTGTAGTGAATCAATTTGTGCAGTGTGTCTATTGCATTTGTAATAAAGCACATGAGACACGTTTTACAGACACCCTTTTCAATAATCATCCATCGTTGGTAAATTCACCCAGTCAATAGACCAGTATGATATATAAAGTATAAATACTGGTACATCAGAAATGTAAAAGAACATTAATTAGTGATAAAACAACTCAGCGCTCCATGTTTAAGCAATTAGAGATGCTTAGAGATGATATATTAAGAAAGGTTGCCTTCCTCTGTTGCAGTTGTTATTCATATTTGTATTCATTTTTGTTTCCACCTAAACTGCCTTGTTGGTTAGGGGCTCGTCAGTAAGCATTTCACTGTAAGGTCTACACCTGAAGTATTTGGCGCATGTGACTAATACGATTTGATTTGATTTGATTAGCATGAAACCCTGTGACAAACGGACATTTATACAAAGCCATGGTGTCCCAAATGGCACCCTATTCCCTTTAGAGTGCACTACTTTTGACCAGGGTCCCATATGGCTCTGGTCAAAAGCAGTGCACTATTTAGGTAATAGGGTGCCCATTTGGGACACTGAAGAGTAAAATAGAATAGACAACACAAGGCGTCATCCTCCTTACCTCTTTGAGCGGGTCGTTGAGCTCACTCAGGATATTGTCCTCGTCAAAGATCTTGCCCTGATAACGATGCTCATAGTAATCATGAATCTTCTGCCGCATGTCTGCAGGTAGCTTGTGGAACGACATGTACTGCTCCACTTGTTTATACTGTAAAGATGGAGAGAAGAGATCATGTCAACAAACCAAATGAACAGAAAATAGAAAATATCCGACAAAACAAAGGCTGTCACGTTGACTTCAAAAACATAGCGCCCGAAAGCAATTGGAGGTAAAATAACATTCAAAGGAAGGTTTTAGCAAACATTACAGGCAATATGGTATGTTGTAATAGGAACCAAGGACATTCACAACATACTGAACATTCATAACATACTGAACATTCATAACATACTGAACATTCATAACATACTGAACATTCACAACATACTGAACATTCACAACATTCACAACATACTGAACATTCACAACATACACAACATACTGAACATTCACAACAACAACATACTGAACATTCATAACATACACAACATACTGAACATTCACAACATACTGAACATACACAACATACTGAACATTCACAACATACACAACATACTGAACATTCACAACAACAACATACTGAACATTCATAACATACACAACATACTGAACATTCACAACATACTGAACATACACAACATACTGAACATTCATAACATACTGAACATTCATAACATACTGAACATTCACAACATACTGAACATTCACAACATACTGAACATTCATAACATACTGAACATTCACAACATACTGAACATTCACAACATACTGAACATTCACAACAACAACACACACATTCACAACATACACCGCATTCACAACAACAACACACACATTCACAACATACACCTCATTCACAACAACAACACACACATACACGACATACACAACATACACAACATTCACAACGACAGACACAGTGGGGTGATAGTATGGATTGAGTATGGACGTAGCAGGTGGTCGAAGAAGGAACGAGTTCAGCCTGAGGCCCTTTAGAGCAAGGCTGCTGCCGTTCTGATCAGCTCACACAGTGAAGATAATCGCTCTCATCTCTCTCAATATAGGTTACCCATGACCTCACATAAACCAGAGAGAATGAATACACCCATATCAGTGACTGAATAGGTCTCAGGGAGACCACATTATCATCTGAAATCATGTCATTTCAATATGAAACATTAAACAGAGGAGAACATAAAGCAATCAAATGCATGTACTCAAGACATTGCATGCATAATTCAGTAGCGCCGCGTTTCTTGACTGTGGTTGTCTCAGAGGAGTGGTTGTCATAAGGCAGAGGTCTTCTGGGGCCTCTGTCACTACACTGGTCTGGAGTCATTCTCTCTACAGGGTCCTGTGCCCTAACGGAGTCATTAATCTGTCACAGCATCTGATCTGGAGTCAATCTCTGCAGTAAGAGATGAGTCACAGAGCAAATTAATAAATAAAAAATTTTTTTTATTGTGTTGTCTGTTTTGTGTTCCTTTATTCTTCCTGCTTGGTTTTCTTTTCTCGACTTCATTTTAGTATGTTGCTGTTTTAAATACATTTCATTTGAGATGTTCACTGTCTCAACATATGATCTGGAGTCAGTCTCTCATCAGGATGCTGTCTGTGGTCTCAAGTGGAGTCATTAATATGTCTCAACATCTGATCTGGAGTCAGTCTCTCTCATCAGGATGCTGTCTGTGGTCTCAAGTGGAGTCATTAATATGTCTCAACATCTGATCTGGAGTCAGTCTCTCTCATCAGGATGCTGTCTGTGGTTTCAAGTGGAGTCATTAATATGTCTCAACATCTGATCTGGAGTCAGTCTCTCATCAGGATGCTGTCTGTGGTCTCAAGTGGAGTCATTAATATGTCTCAACATCTGATCTGGAGTCAGTCTCTCTCATCAGGATGCTGTCTGTGGTCTCAAGTGGAGTTTAATATGTCTCAACATCTGATCTGAAGTCAGTCTCTCTCATCAGGATGCTGTCTGTGGTCTCAATTGGAGATTAATATGTCTCAACATCTGATCTGGAGTCAGTCTCTCATCAAGATGCTGTCTGTGGTCTCAAGTGGAGTCATTAATATGTCTCAACATCTGATCTGGAGTCAGTCTCTCTCATCAGGATGCTGTCTGTGGTCTCAAGTGGAGTCATTAATATGTCTCAACATCTGATCTGGAGTCAGTCTCTCATCGGGATGCTGTCTGTGGTCTCAAGTGGAGTCATTAATATGTCTCAACATCTGATCTGGAGTCAGTCTCTCTCATCAGGATGCTGTCTGTGGTCTCAAGTGGAGTCATTAATATGTCTCAACATCTGATCTGGAGTCAGTCTCTCTCATCAGGATGCTGTCTGTGGTCTCAAGTGGAGTCATTAATATGTCTCAACATCTGATCTGGAGTCAGTCTCTCTCATCAGGATGCTGTCTGTGGTCTCAAGTGGAGTCATTAATATGTCTCAACATCTGATCTGGAGTCAGTCTCTCTCATCAGGATGCTGTCTGTGGTCTCAAGTGGAGTCATTAATATGTCTCAACATCTGATCTGGAGTCAGTCTCTCATCGGGATGCTGTCTGTGGTCTCAAGTGGAGTCATTAATATGTCTCAACATCTGATCTGGAGTCAGTCTCTCTCATCAGGATGCTGTCTGTGGTCTCAAGTAGAGTCATTAATATGTCTCAACATCTGATCTGGAGTCAGTCTCTCTCATCACCGTTGGCTGTGATGCGCCCAGGGGAGGGATACTGACTGTGCATCAGAATGAGGAAGTTAGGTGGAAAAAAAACAGCTGAGTCACTCTTCACACCAACCCCCATGTAACCCTCCCTGCTGTCCCATCGAGAAGGCCAGTGCTGCATCCCAAATGCCACACTATTCCCTATATAGTTCACTACTTTTAACCAGGGCTCATAGGGAGACTCTGGTCAATAGTAGTACACTATATAGGGAATAGGGTGGCATTTGAGATTTTACCTAGAATAGGTAGGAGAAACCTGCTCTCCTGCAGATAAACTGCAATGCTACACTTTAGCTTTCATCATATATGCATGAACTGACACAGACCAGACAGGACTCTTTCCATTTTCCAATTCTCTCCAATAGTCCGATGTCATGGAAAGCGTAGCTTGAGAAAGTAAATAGCCTAATCAAAGCATTAGGTGATATAATTACACACGGCTGTAAAAGTCAAGGTACCACAAGCTTGTAGGTATTGACTTGTAGGTATTATCACACACGGACACAACAGACCTCTATGAGGCCAATGATGTATGCAAATAGAGATTGGGGCATTGTCTACAGGGAGTTAGAGAGAGCGCAGACTGACAGAGAGAGAGAGAGAGAGAGAGAGAGAGAGAGAGAGAGAGAGAGAGAGAGAGAGAGAGAGAGAGAGAGAGAGAGAGAGAGAGAGAGAGAGAGACAGAGAGAGAGAGAGAGAGAGAGAGAGGGAGAGAGAGAGACACAGGGAGAGAGAGAGGGAGAGAGAGAGAGAGAGAGAGAGAGGTCCTTCAGCAGCTCATCTATTTAAATCAGGAGATAGCTGCTCTGACACACACACACACACACACACACACACACACACACACACAACCTCAGGTAAGGGTGTCAGCATGAGGTGTGAACAGAAACTAACGGTAGCCTCAGGAAGCAGCATACACAGTAACATCACGACGCAGATTTTGTGCTCCAAAAAAAAAAATGTAACTATGTTAAAAGGAGAAAAGCCACGTCCCATCACACGGTGGTTTCACATTGATTCTCCACAGCCGCGGCGAGATGATGAGGGATCAGGTTTTGTTTTGAGGTGAATCGATTTATTCTAGGTACACAGTCTGAGAGTATCTGACAATGTTTACATTTAGAACAGGACTCTCTGTGACTGCGTGTGAGATATGTTGAGGTGTGGTTTGGTCTCTCTGTGACTGCGTGTGAGATATGTTGAGGTGTGGTTTGGTCTCTCTGTGACTGCGTGTGAGATATGTTGAGGTGTGGTTTGGTCTCTCTGTGACTGCGTGTGAGATATGTTGAGGTGTGGTTTGGACTCTCTGTGACTGCGTGTGAGATATGTTGAGGTGTGGTTTGGTCTCTCTGTGACTGCGTGTGAGATATGTTGAGGTGTGGTTTGGTCTCTCTGTGACTGCGTGTGAGATATGTTGAGGTGTGGTTTGGACTCTCTGTGACTGTGTGTGAGATATGTTGAGGTATGGTTTGGTCTCTCTGTGACTGCGTGTGAGATATGTTGAGGTGTGGTTTGGTCACGTCTGGTTAGAGAAGTTATGTATTCCATCTGACTCATGTCATAAGCATTTATGAATAATCTATCTTGCTTATAAATGTGTTCATGACATCGTTATGTTGGTAGCCTTCAAAAATAATGTGTTACTGTTTATGAGGCCTCTACGCGTGTTAACTGTGAATAATTTCAAATCTGCAATGCATCATCATGACGAGTAACATTCCCAACATAGGAATGAATATGCTTTGTGCTCGCTGCTGAAAGAAAGACAGTATGTACTCTTGCCTTGCTCATTACATGCAAGGTACAGAATGTCTTTGAGGACAGAGGAGGAAGCTTAATCCATCCCAGGTTCTCGGGAACATTAATACATTCTCAGAACGTTTGGAACATTAATACATTCTCAGAACGTTTGGAACATTAATACATTCTCAGAACGTTTGGAACATTAATACATTCTCAGAACGTTTGGAACATTAATACATTCTCAGAACGTTTGGAACATTAATACATTCTCAGAACGTTTGGAACATTAATACATTCTCAGAACGTTTGGAACATTAATACATTCTCAGAACGTTTGGAACATTAATACATTCTCAGAACGGAACATTAATACATTCTTTGGAACATTAATACATTCTCAGAACGTTTGGAACATTAATACATTCTCAGAACGTTTGGAACATTAATACATTCTCAGAACGTTTGGAACACGTTTGAATACATTCTCAGAACGTTTGGGAACATGAATACATTCTCAGAACGTTTGGAACATTAATACATTCTCAGAACGTTAACATGGAACATACATTCTCAGAACGTTTGGAACATTAATACATTCTCAGAACGTTTGGAACATTAATACATTCTCAGAACGTTTGGAACATTAATACATTCTCAGAACGTTTGGAACATGAATACATTCTCAGAACGTTTGGAACATGAATACATTCTCAGAACGTTTGGAACATGAATACATTCTCAGAACGTTTGGAACATGAATACATTCTCAGAACGTTTGGAACATGAATACATTCTCAGAACGTTTGGAACGTTAATACGTTTTGTGCTCCTGTGAATACCCAATGTTCTCTGAGGTAAATAGGTAAATACACCCTTTTCACCATCAAGATGCTGCCGTTTTCTCAGCCCTTCTAGAAACCATCATTTCAGCAGAAGAATGTATGGCTGTTGGAAACTTAATGATCCTAGAAGTATCTTAAGAGACAATAAAAGCTGGAGAAATTGTTTGAGAGTCAATAGTTGTAATGTTAATAATATTTATAAAGTTGCATTTGATTCTCTATACATATTTACAGGTATTGTCCTCATTAAAATGATATTTACTGCTTGGTGCAATATATCCTAATAAAAAAAACATTAAGTTAGCTATATTATATTACAGAGACTCATGTATGGACAATACAATGACTGATTATATCCTTCCAGACAGAGAAGGAAGGTTCCATTACAGACAGCACATCATTTCATAAGAGGTTAGATGCACAGAATTAAATGGAGTATTATACTGTACACCTATCTTTGGATAAATGGGTATTATCACATCTGTTGTAATATAGTTAAGTCCGGTTCTATGTACAGTATGCATCTGTCTTATGAAACGACTGTGTTCCAGCTGCATCGTGTTTCTTCCTCTGTCAGGGCCAGGGCCATGTAGAGTTTCCCTGCATCAGGGCATTTCAGTGCAGGCCTCTTGCCCTACTTCACCCCCCAGCTGGGGCACTGCAGGCAGAGGAGAAAACAACCAGAGGGTGAAACCTTCCATAGCCATTTCTTCTACTGTTCTCCTTCTCTGCACTGTGATGCAGAAAATCCACACAAGGCTATCATGCTACAGTACCATGCTGTCAGAAGCAGCATTATCAGTTCGTACTGGCCCATAGATGGCTGTGCATTCCCACCCACTATGGCGGCTCACATTGGACCACCACAATGGAACAAGTCTTTTGGTATCCGTTGCCAGGAGTGATATTTGTATGTATTTGAAATGGTCAAATCAAATCACACTATCGTGCTGTCTGCTGCATATAGGGTGGTAGGAAGCCCGGAGGTTAGAGAGGTGGACCAGTAGTTGCCGTCCCAGAAGGTCCTGGGCAGGGCTGTTCTATTTTATCAGATGGCCTATGCATCTCTATACCCTCTTACACTGGTACCCTGTTCAAACCATTGCCCCAAACCCAGACCAAACTGTGCTGGCTCTGATAGATTATTTCACATTGTCCTTTCCAGTACGGTTACAGCAACTATGGTAGATGTGTAACCAGGAGAGCTCCTTACTGTTTGGTTTGGCTCAGTTCGGCTCATTAGTGTGAAAAGCCCTTGAGACAGTGGCTCTGTGATCTCTGATCTGAGAAGGGCTGTGGCCGTGAGACCGACCGGTGTGGCTGTGAGACTGACAGTGTGGCCGTGAGACCGACCGGTGTGGCTGTGAGACCGACAGTGTGGCCGTGAGACCGACCGGTGTGGCCGCGAGACCGACCGGTGTGGTGTGGCCGTGAGACCGACCGATGTGGCCGTGAGACCGACCGGTGTGGCTGTGAGACCGACAGTGTGGCCGTGAGACCAACCGGTGTGGCTGTGAGACCGACCGGTGTGGCCGTGAGACCGACCGGTGTGGCTGTGAGACCGACAGTGTGGCCGTGAGACCGACCGGTGTGGCCGTGAGACCGGCCGTGGACCGGTGTGGCCGTGAGACCGACCTGTGTGGCCGTGAGACCGACCGGTGTGGCTGTGAGACCGACCGGTGTGGCCGTGAGACTGACCGGTGTGGCTGTGAGACCGACCGGTGTGGCTATTCTAGATCATTAATAATGTTCTTACAGTTCCAAATAATAAAATATTTCACAGGATAAGTTTCAGGATTATCTAGCTGATTCAACTGATGTTATATAGCTAGTTAGTGATCGTCATTGTGTGATCTTCACATGGTTAGATGTGTTCTATGGACAATGGAGGTGATATATTCTGTGTTGTATATGAACATTTCCTACGGTCGGCCTGTATCACAAGAATCAAGTTTTGATAATTTTTTTATGAGCGTTCATGTCTTTCTGGTCTCATCTCCTTTACGCCATCTGTGTTGTGTGCCCCTCCCCCTATACCTAGCCCCTCCCCCTGACACCAAGCCCCTCCCCTGACACCTATCCCCTCCCCCTGACACCAAGCCTCTCCCCGTGACACTTAGCCCCTCCCCCTGACACTAAGCCCCTCCCCTGAAACCAAGGCTCTCCACCTGACAACTAGCCCCTCCCCTGACACCTAGCCACTCAACCTGACACCAAGCCTCTCCCCGTGAAACCAAGGCTCTCCACCTGACACCTAGCCCCTCCCCCTGACACCAAGCCCCTCCCTCTGAAACAAAGGCTCTCCACCTGACACCTAGCCCCTGACACCAAGCCCCCCCTGACACCAAGCCCCTCCCTCTGAAACAAAGGCTCTCCTCCTGACACCTAGCCCCTCCCCTGACACCAAGCCCCTCCCTCTGAAACAAAGGCTCTCCTCCTGACACCTAGCCTCCCCCTGACACCTAGCCTCCCCTGACACCTAGCCTCCCCTGACACCTAGCCCCTCCCCCTGACACCTAGCCCCTCCCCTGACACCTAGCCTCCCCTGACACCTAGCCTCCCCTGACACCTAGCCTCCCCTGACACCTAGCCCCTCCCCTGACACCTAGCCCCTGACACCCCCCTGACACCAAGCCCCTCCCCTGACACCCTGCCCCTCCCCTGACACCAAGCCCCTCCCCCTGACACCAAGCCCCTCCCCCTGACACCTAGCCCCTCCCCCTGACACCTAACCTCCCCCTGGTTCTGGTTACATTTGTATCAAAAAGGGCATTTTCATAGAAACACTTGGATTCCAGGTCAGTGATTATTGCAAAAAAAAGCAGTTTAAACTATTTTGATTAAATTATTAAATTATTAGTGGGTCTTATCGTTGTGGAAGGCTTATATTTAGCCTAGATATAATTTCACAAGCCCTGAATTCATTAGATTATTCCTGACTGTTTGAAATGCAGTGTATATGACCTTTAATTGTGTAACAAAGCTTATACTTCTCTCTCTCTCTACATAATATATATATATATATATATACAATATATATATTGTGAATCGAGATATGATTGTTAGGCTATATGGCCCAGCACTAATTAATGAACAAAACCAAACCCATTTCAATCCCATTTGGCACAGTATTCTCTTTTACAGCCCTATGGACCCTGGTCAAAAGAAGTTAACTATATGAATACAATCTGGGATGAAACCAATGTCTTTTTGACTCTGCTCTGCCTAGCAACGAGGTGTCCTCAGGTGATAAGGCTGCAGCAGTCACGCAGGCAGGCAGACAGGCTAACACAGACAGGGTAATTGTTTTGTGTGTGTGTGTGTGTGTGTGTGTGTGTGTCTGTCTTTAATAACTTGTCTATCTGTTATTGACCATGGGATTTATAATCTAGCAAGGTCAGACTGACATCATATTTCAATAAACGATAACGGCTGATGCTTTTAGGAGGTGGATGTAAATAAAAAAAACCTGCTGTGTCAATTTGTCTTTGCCTCGTCATTGTCACGTCCAAGGTGACTCTGCTCTGCCTAGCAACGAGGTGTCTTCAAGTGATAATGAACAATAGTCAGGCAGGCAGGCAGACAGGCCTAAACTGGACAGGGTAATTGATGTGTGTGTGTGTGTGTGTGTGTGTGTGTGTGTGTGTGTGTGTGTGTGTGTGTGTGTGTGTGTGTGTGTGTGTGTGTGTGTGTGGCGCGTGCGTGTGTGTGCGTGTGTGTTGTGTGTGTGTGTGTGTGTGTGTGTGTGTGAATTGATGCATTTACAAATTCCCGACAATATTTTACTGTTGAAAATGAAAAATGTTCACCTGTGTAATTTATGGTGGAAAAACCCATACCAAACCTATTAGTCAACTGATCAATTGGTTATTGATCAGAATGAAAATGTCTGTAGGAGAAACAATAAGGTAGCGAAGATAATGGAACTGATGGAATAGAGGTGAGCTTACAGTTCATGACTTTGTTTCTTTACCTATGGTGAGAAGATCTACCCGAGGGTCAGAATCAGTACAGGTTATGATGGCTACAGTCATAGAGAGGGAAAGTAGGATACCTTGTCAGTGGTACAACTGAATTCATTCAATTCAGGGGGATTCAATCCCGCAACCTTTCTGTTAGTGGCCCAACGCTCTAACCACTAGGCGACCTGCTACTTATGCCACAGTTATCAATCTACCCAAAGGTTAGCTCTAGAAAATATTATTATGGTTGGTTAGGTCACTAGTAGGGGAGCCTACTAACAAACCTATCCAAGGGTCAGAGCTGGCACAGATTATTACGGCTAAAGTCATAGATCGCCAACTAATCTATCTAAGGATCAGATTCAGGACAGATAAATATAGGTAGTGATTATCTCACCATGATGGTCAGGAGGACAAATGAATAGGTACAGTGATTATATATATAATATACCAAACAAAAATATAAGTGCTGGTCCTATGTTTCAAGATCTGAAATAAAATACGCCAAGATAATCCATCCACCTGACAGGTGTGGCATATCAATAAGCTGATTAAACAGCATGATCAGTACACAGGTGCACCTTGTGCTGGGGACACTAAAAGGCCATTCTAAAATGTGCAGTTTTGTCACACGACACAATGCCACAGATGTCCGAAGTTTTGAGGGAGCGTGCAATTGGCATGCTGACTGCAGGAATGTCCACCAAAGCTGTTGCCAGATCATTTAATGTTCATTCATGTACCATAAGCCACCTCCAACGTCGTTTTAGAGAATTTGGCAGTGCGCCCAACCGACCTCTCAACTGCAGATCACGAGTACGGCGTTGTGTGGGGAAGCTGTTTGCTGATGTCAACGTTGTGAATAGAGTGCCCCATGGTGGCGGTGGGGTTATGGCATGGGCAGGCATAAGCTACAAACAACGAACACAGTTGCATTTTATTGAGGACAATTTGAATGCACAGAGATACCGTGACGAGATCCTGAGGCCCATTGTCATGCCATTTATCCGTCGCCTTCAAGTCATGTTTCAGCACAGCCCCATGTTGCAAGGATCTGTATACAATTCCCGAAAGCTGAACATTTCCCAGTTTTTCATGGCCTGCATACTCACCAGACATGTCAACCATTGAGCATGTTCAGGATGCTCTGGATCGATGTGTACGACAGTGTGTTCCAGTTCCCGACAATATCCAGGGGCTGATCTAGATTACAGAACCTCCCCTCAAAATGTTCCCTAAAAGCACCCAAACAGTGATGGATTGCGTCCCAAATGGCACCCTATTCCCAACATAGTGCACTACTTTAGACCAGAGATGCATTGTGTAGAAAATAGGTTGTCATATAGGATACAGTCATAGTACACGTCGATCCAGGATACAGTCATAGTACACGTCGATCCAGAACATCCCAAACATGTCGTTCTGTCTGGGAACCTCTTCACCCCAGGGGTTATTTGGGATCCGCGGGGGCTTTTGGAAATCCTCTTTCAGAGCCAGTGAGCAGGGGAGGGGGGGTATTATAATTTGTGAGTGCTTTACACAACCCCTAAAACACAGGCCTAGATAGCAGAGGCCTAATCTACCTGGGAGAAATAAGCATTATCCGTTTAGATCAAATATAAAAGCTTTGAAAATAATACTCCACTTAAATTATGACGAAAATGAGAATAACAAAACATGGTAAACCAAAACAGGTGTACCAAAATATTGAGTCGATTGATAATTAAAACATAAGGATAATAATAAAAAACATGACATTATATAATTGTATTACGTTACATAACAGTCTGAACTACTGTACCTTCTCTTGGTACTGCCTGCGGGAGGAGTCCAGTGATTGGATGAGAGCGGTGGCATGACCCACGAACATGGCGTAGCAGGTGGCGCCCACGATCATACTGAGCATGGTGATCCACAGGTCGGACATGCTGACGGGAGCCCGGGCGCCGTACCCGATACACAGCATGTGACTCATGGCCTTGAAGAGTGCGTACGAGTACTGCTTACCCCACGAGTCATTCTGCAGGGGAGAGAAAGGAAGAAGGGGAAGACACGGAGAGAGGGAGACAGAAGGCGGGAGGAGGGAATTACCGCAGGCTTGTGGAAGATGTCCGACCGCAGAGAGACAGGAAGCTCTTCACTGAACATCCTGCCAACATAGCCTTAATGCTGGGCATGTCACACTCACAGAGTACCTTTTATTTGTATTTATTTTTATTTCACCTTTATTTAACCAGGTAGTAGGCTAGTTGAGAACAAGCTCTCATTTACAACTGCGACCTGGCCAAGATAAACCATAGCAGTGTGAACAGACAACACAGAGTTACACATGGAGTAAACAATTAACAAGTCAATAACACAGTAGAAAAAAAGAGAGTCTATATACATTGTGTGCAAAAGGCATGAGGAGGTAGGCGAATAATTACAATTTAGCAGATTAACACTGGAGTGATAAATGATCAGATGGTCATGTACAGGTAGAGATATTGGTGTGCAAAAGAGCAGAAAAGTAAATAAATATAAACAGTATGGGGATGAGGTAGGTAAAATTGGGTGGGCTATGTACCGATAGACTATGTACAGCTGCAGCGATCGGTTAGCTGCTCAGATAGCAGATGTTTGAAGTTGGTGAGGGAGATAAAAGTCTCCAACTTCAGCGATTTTTGCAATTCGTTCCAGTCACAGGCAGCAGAGAACTGGATCAAAAGGCGGCCAAATGAGGTGTTGGCTTTAGGGATGTTCAGTGAGATACACCTGCTGGAGCGCGTGCTACCTAAACCACCCCCCTCCCTCTCCTCCATTTCTCCCTCTCCCCCTCATTGGCCACAAGTTCTATAACAATTGATATCTGGAAGTGGTACTGATCAACATCCATTACTTTGGAAGGGTTGATTTATGGTTTGTCTTCGGCCAATAGGAATCCTTCAGTTCATAGTGGTGGATGGGCCGTGGATGAAGGAAGCAGAGAGTCGAGGGGAAAGGACTGGCCTGGATTCTGCTTCCTGCCTCCTCTCATTTTTATCTCAAATGGCACCCTATTCCCTACATAGTACACTACTTTTGACCAGGGCCGATATAGGGAATAGGGTGCCTTTGGGAAGCAGCCCTTATCAGGGATGATTATCACAAGTACTTTAATGGGAGTGTGGAGCAGAGAGGTGCTGTCAGGGCCAAGGCACCACGATTCAGCGCAGATACAGTGTCACCTGCTGGAGCAAGGCCTAGGCTACCATACACATCTGGCACATTGGTCTGCATAGATAGGACAAGCTAATATACATGATAAGCTGATAGATGGGATAAGCTAATAGACATGATAAGCTGATAGATAGGATAAGCTAATGTACATGATAAGCTGATAGATAGGATAAGCTAATAGACCCTGATAAACTGATAGATAGGATAAACTAATAGATCATAGATAGGATAAGCTAATAGACCCTGATAAACTGATAGATAGGATAAACTAATAGATCATAGATAGGATAAGCTAATAGACCCTGATAAACTGATAGATAGGATAAACTAATAGATCATAGATAGGATAAGCTGATAGGTAGAATAAACTGACAGATAGGAAAAGCTGATAGATAGGATACATTGATAGATGGGATGAGTTGACAGATAGGATACATTGATAGATGGGATGAGTTGACAGATAGGATACATTGATAGATGGCATGAGTTGACAGATAGGATAAATTGATAGATGGGATAAACTGATAGATAGGATAAGCTGATAGATAGGATTAGCTGATAGACAGGATAAACTGATAGATAGGATAAGCTGATAGATAGGATAAGCTAATATACATGATAAGCTGATAGATAGGATAAGCTGATAGACAGGATAAGCTGATAGATAGGATTAGCTGATAGATAGGATTAGCTGATAGACAGGATAAACTGATAGATAGGATAAGCTGATAGATAGGATTAGCTGATAGACAGGATAAACTGATAGATAGGATAAGCTGATAGATAGGATAAGCTGATAGACAGGATAAACTGATAGATAGGATAAGCTGATAGATAGGATAAGCTCATAGATAGGATAAACTGATAGATAGGATAAGCTCATAGATAGGATAAACTGATAGATAGGACAAACTGATAGATAGGATAAACTGATAGATAGGATAAGCTCATAGATAGGATAAACTGATAGATAGGATAAGCTGATAGATAGGATAAACTGATAGACAGGATAAGCTCATAGATAGGATAAACTGATAGACAGGATAAGCTGATAGACAGGATAAGCTGATAGATAGGATAAGCTCATAGACAGGATAAGCTGATAGACAGGATAAGCTCATAGACAGGATAAGCTGATAGATAGGATAAGCTCATAGACAGGATAAGCTGATAGACAGGATAAGCTCATAGACAGGATAAGCTGATAGATAGGATAAGCTCATAGACAGGATAAGCTGATAGATAGGATAAGCTCATAGACAGGATAAGCTGATAGATAGGATAAGCTCATAGACAGGATAAGCTGATAGACAGGATAAGCTCATAGACAGGATAAGCTGATAGACAGGATAAGCTGATAGACAGGATAAGCTGATAGATAGGATAAGCTCATAGACAGGATAAGCTGATAGACAGGATAAGCTCATAGACAGGATAAGCTGATAGATAGGATAAGCTCATAGACAGGATAAGCTGATAGACAGGATAAGCTCATAGATAGGATAAACTGATAGATAGGATAAGCTCATAGACAGGATAAGCTGATAGACAGGATAAGCTCATAGATAGGATAAGCTGATAGACAGGATAAACTGATAGACAGGATAAGCTGATAGATAGGATAAGCTCATAGATAGGATAAGCTGATAGATAGGATAAGCTGATAGACAGGATAAACTGATAGACAGGATAAGCTCATAGATAGGATAAGCTCATAGACAGGATAAGCTGATAGATAGGATAAGCTCATAGATAGGATAAACTGATAGACAGGATAAGCTCATAGATAGGATAAACTGATAGACAGGATAAGCTCATAGATAGGATAAGCTCATAGACAGGATAAGCTGATAGATAGGATAAGCTCATAGATAGGATAAACTGATAGACAGGATAAGCTCATAGATAGGATAAACTGATAGACAGGATAAGCTGATAGACAGGATAAACTGACAGATAGGATAAACTGATAGACATGATAAACTGATAGATAGGATACGCTGATAGACAGGATAAGCTAATATACATGATAAACTGATAGATAGGATAAACTGATAGATAGGATAAACTGATAGACATGATAAACTGATAGATAGGATACGCTGATAGACATGATAGGCTAATATACATGATAAACTGATAGATAGGATAAGCTGATAGACATGATAAACTGATAGATAGGATACGCTGATAGACAGGATCAGCTAATATACATGATAAACTGATAGATAGGATAAACTGATAGATAGGATAAACTGATAGATAGGATAAGCTCATAGATGGGATAAACTGATAGATAGGATAAGCTAATAGACCCTGATAAACTGATAGATAGGATAAACTGATAGATAGGAGAAGCTCATAGATAGGATAAACTGATAGACAGGATAAGCTCATAGATAGGATAAACTGATAGATAGGATACATTGATAGATAGGATAAACTGATAGATATGATAAACTGATAGATAGGATAAGCTCATAGATAGGATAAACTGATAGATAGGATAAGCTGATTGATAGGATAAACTGATAGATCGGATAAGGTTAGACTGTTACTTTTTAATCACAGATGTTCTATCATTCTGAAAGCAACATAACATGTAATACCAGTCTAAGGATGTAGATATAGCCTTCAGAGTATTGTCTTGAATGTGAAGTCCATCGTATTTGAACCATGGCTTGCCTTTTGGACCCCTTTGCCATTTTGTCTGCAACCACAATGCGAAACACGAAACACTGAACCCAGTCTTAGCTCCCTATACTACTTTCTCAGAGCATAAATCCCAGCCTGCTGCAAGCCACTAACCTTGAAGACTTCAATGTCCATTTTATGAAATAAATACAACATACAAATCAGAAGTAGAGCTAAATGATACGTGCATTACTTTTGATCAGAGCCCTGTGGGCTCTGGCCGAAAGTAGTGCACTCCAAAGGAATTAGCGTGCCATTTGGGACACTCTGTGTCTCCCGGCAAGGCACCTACAGTAAGCTCCATTTGGGAGACGGATGTGACAGCTCCCTGGTACAGGCCCTTGTTGTTGCTCCTCCTGACTTGCTGACTCCTCCAATTAACGCTCCTCTCTCTCTTTCTCTCTCTCACTCTCTCTCTCTCTCTCTCTCTCCCTCTGAGTCTCTCTCTCTGAGTCTCTCTCTCTCTCTGAGTCTCTCTCTCTCTCTTTCCCACTCTCTCTCTCTCTCTCTCTCTCTCTCTCTCTCTCTCTCTCTCTGAGTCTCTCTCTCTCTCTGAGTCTCTCTCTCTCTCTCTCCCTCTCTCTCTCTCTGAGTCTCTCTCTCTCTCTCTCCCTCTCTCTCTCTCTCTCTCTCTCTCTGAGTCTCTCTCTCTGAGTCTCTCTCTCTCGCTCTCTCTCTCTTTCTTTCCCTCTCTCTCTCTCTCTCTCTCTCTCTTTCCCTCTCTCTCTTTCTTTCCCTCTCTCTCTCTCTCTCTCTCTCTCTCTCTCTCTCTCTTTCTTTCTCTCTCTCTCTCTCTCTCTCTCTCTCTCTCTCTTTCTTTCCCTCTCTCTCTCTCTCTTTCTCTTTCTTTCCCTCTCTCTCTCTCTCTCTCTCTCTCTCTCTCTCTTTCTCTTTCTTTCCCCTCTCTCTCTCTCTCTCTCTCTCTCTCTCTCTCTCTCTCTCTCTCTAAAACTGCTGAGAAAGCATTCCAACAGAACACTTCAAAAACGAACTACCCATACATCTTTAGAACACTGCTATTAATCATAAGTTTACCCCCTTCTGTGTCATAGACTCCTGCTGTCTGATGATGATAGATCTCACTGTTCTGTACTAGTTATAACACCCATGCGGTCCCATTCCAACTGCTGCCCTATGTACATAGACAAGGAACACTGGTCACTTTAATAATGTAACACTGGTCACTTTAATAATGTAACACTGGTCACTTTAATAATGGAACACTGGTCACTTTAATAATGGAACACTGGTCACTTTAATAATGGAACACTGGCCACTTAAATAATGGAACACTGGTCACTTTGGTAATGCTTACATACTGTTTTACCCACTTCATATGTATATACTGTATTCTAGTCAAGTTCATCCTATTTAACTATTGCTGTACATATACTATTCTATTCTTCAGCTATACTATATATTCTATCCACATACTGTCCATAATGTCTATACATCCCATCACACACACACATATATATATATATACCAGTACCCCCCTGTACAATAGTATGTACAGTATATATACTGTACATACTATTGTTCATCTTAATATTTCTACAATTATTCATTTCATGATTTTACTTTTAAATATGTGTATTGTTCTGAATTGATATTACTGCACTGTTGGAGCTAGGAACACAAGCTTTTCACTACACCCACAATAACTAAATGCTAAATATGTGTATGTGATCAATAACATTTGACTTGATTTTGATAGACCAGTGTTCTGTTCTAGTTATACCACCCATGCTGTCCCATCCCTACTGTCTCAGACTGTTCTGTTCTAGTTATACCACCCATGCTGTCCCATCCCTACTGTCTCAGACTGTTCTGTTCTAGTTATACCACCCATGCTGTCCCATCCCTACTGTCTCAGACTGTTCTGTTCTAGTTATACCACCCATGCTGTCCCATCCCTACTGTCTCAGACTGTTCTGTTCTAGTTATACCACCCATGCTGTCCCATACTGTCTTATAATTGACCATCTGTGTTCTGTCTTTTCCTGCTGTTGTCTTGTATGCTACCTACCAATGTCTGACGACAGCATCAGGACGCAACAAGCCAGAGGTTGGATGTGTTTGATGCATCACACAGTACTGACTCTGTACCAGTACGCCCCTGTATATACCCTCACTGTTGTTATTTTACTGCTGCTCTTTAATTATTTGTTACTTTTATGTATGTATTATTATTACATATATATATATATATATATATATACAGTGGGGCAAAACAGAATTTAGTCTGCCACCAATTGTGCAAGTTCTCCCACTTAAAAAGATGAGAGAGGCCTGTAATTTTCATCATAGGTACACTTCAACTATGACAGACAAAATGGAGTTTGGAGTGTGACTGTTTGAGGTTGTGGACAGGTGTCTTTTATACTGATAACATGTTCAAACAGGTGACCTTAATACAGGTAACGAGTGGAGGACAGAGGAGCCTCTTAAAAAAGAAGTTACAGGTCTGTGAGAGCCAGAAATCTTGCTTGTTTGTAGGTGACCAAATACTTATTTTCCAACATAATTTGCAAATAAATTCATTAAAAATCCTACAATGTGATTTTCTGAATTTTTTCCCCTCATTTTGTCTGTCATAGTTGAAGTATACCTATGATGACAATTACAGGCCTCTCTCATCTTTTTAAGTGGGAGAACTTGCACAAATGGTGGCTGACTAAATACTTTTTTGCCCCACGGTATATATATATATATATCTATTTTTTTTAAAGTATTTTTTCTTAAAACTGCATTTTTGTTTAAGGGCTTGTAAGTATGAATTTCACTGTAAGTTCTACCTCTTTGTATTCAGTATTTCACTGTACCTGTTGTATTCAGTATTTCACTGTACCTGTTGTATTCAGTATTTCACTGTACCTGTTGTATTCAGTATTTCACTGTACCTGTTGTATTCAGTATTTTACTGTACCTGTTGTATTCAGTATTTCACTGTACCTGTTGTATTCAGTATTTCACTGTACCTGTTGTATTCAGTATTTCACTGTACCTGTTGTATTCAGTATTTCACTGTACCTGTTGTATTCAGTATTTCACTGTACCTGTTGTATTCAGTATTTCACTGTACCTGTTGTATTCAGTATTTCACTGTACCTGTTGTATTCAGTATTTCACTGTACCTGTTGTATTCAGTATTTTACTGTACCTGTTGTATTCAGTATTTCACTGTACCTGTTGTATTCAGTATTTCACTGTACCTGTTGTATTCGGCGCAATGTGACAAATACAATCTGATTTGTTGTAGTTTATATCATCCATCCTTTCTCTGTTTTCTGCCCCCCCCTCCACCTGTAGCAGGTTGTTTTATGACCCAGTCCTGTCCATTCCTGCTGTTGTCTTGTTAAGTGCTGCTCTGTGCTACAGTCCTGTCTTTTCCTGCTGTTGTCTTGTTAAGTGCTGCTCTGTGCTACAGTCCTGTCCATTCCTGCTGTTGTCTTGTTAAGTGCTGCTCTGTGCTACAGTCCTGTCTTTTCCTGCTGTTGTCTTGTTAAGTGCTGCTCTGTGCTACAGTCCTGTCTTTTCCTGCTGTTGTCTTGTTAAGTGCTGCTCTGTGCTACAGTCCTGTCCATTCCTGCTGTTGTCTTGTTAAGTGCTGCTCTGTGCTACAGTCCTGTCCATTCCTGCTGTTGTCTTGTTAAGTGCTGCTCTGTGCTACAGTCCTGTCCATTCCTGCTGTTGTCTTGTTAAGTGCTGCTCTGTGCTACAGTCCTGTCCATTCCTGCTGTTGTCTTGTTAAGTGCTGCTCTGTGCTACAGTCCTGTCCATTCCTGCTGTTGTCTTGTTATGTGTTGTTCTGTGCTACAGTCCTGTCTTTTTAAAAAAAATCAGAGCATCCATCATGAAGATCACATTTCCTTAAAATGGTACATTTACAGCAAAATGATCTCCAAATGATCTTCCCCACTGACTAATCTATTAATATGTAATCTAATCTCTATGATGATTAGTTGTTTCTTTCACAGATTGAGGAGAATATTACCTGATAAATTAGACACACTGTTCTCATAAGGACACCTAACTGAGATGGGTGGACTCTGCACTTTCACTCTTTGAGTCAGATTTGCATCAGCCGATGATAGAATGAATTTATATTATGGTATGATATTAAGGTATGATATTAAGGTATGATATGAATCCTGACAAGAACATTTTCATTTCCACAATGTATAAGTACTTTGACAATTGCTGATAAACACATAAATAAAAATAGCTTTATAAATACATTTGATCGATTGATATTTGCAGCAACAGTAAGGTACATCAGGAGACTACATGTTGAGACTCAACGCTGAAGAGTGCAGTGGTATAACTATTTTGAATTACGTAAAAAAATATATTAATCTAACCTTTTATTTATATAGGTTAGTCTCACAGAGAAAACATCTATTTTTGGGTTTAATTGTTGTAGTTTTAACCGTTATGGCAGCCAATCAGGATGTATATGCGTGTATGTATATGAGTATGCACTCAGCTGCATGGGGAACAAGTCTGTCACGCCCCGACCTTAGAGATCCTTCTTATGTCTCTATTTTGGTTTGGTCAGGGCGTGAGTTGGGGTGGGCATTCTATGTTTTTGTGTTCTATGTTTTCTATTTCTATGTGTTTGGCCGGGTGTGGTTCTCAATCAGAGGCAGCTGTCTGTCGTTGTCTCTGATTGAGAACCATACTTAGGTAGCCTTTTCCCACCTGTGTCTTGTGGGTAGTTATTTCCTGTTTTGTGTGTCCGCACCAGACAGAACTGTTTCGTTGGTTCCGCTTTGTTATTTTTTGTTCTAGTGTTCCGTTTTATTAAAAATCATGAACACGTACCATGCTGCACCTCGGTCCTCTTCTTCAAACAGACGTTACGAAGTCAAAGCCACCATGGCAAAGAGTAGTCACCAGTGCAGCAGCACATCTTCCTCTGGGGGGTTAGTAAGGAGCACAGCATGCATACTGAACTATACTGTATAGAGACTCAACTGGTACATGAGAACCAAGCCAAACAGCTCCTTCACGTGTGTACTGTGTGATTGTGCTTGCTGTAATGGGGGGGGGGGTGCTGATAATTACTGTATATTGTGTATGTCTTAATGTGTGCTCATGTATGTTCATGTATGTTCATGTGTGTTCATGTATGTTCATGTGTGTTCATGTATGTTCATGTGTATTCACGTGTGTTCAGGTGCTGGTGAAAACAAAACAAAAACACTTTGTCATGGATGTGTATTAAATGAAGCCAGGGGAATGCCGACCAGCAGGCATCAGATCCTAAAGACAGGGGAATGCCGAGCTGCAGGCATCAGATCCTAAAGCCAGGGGAATGCCGACCAGCAGGCATCAGATCCTAAAGACAGGGGAATGCCGAGCTGCAGGCATCAGATCCTAAAGCCAGGGAATGCCGACCAGCAGGCATCAGATCCTAAAGACAGGGAATGCCGACCAGCAGGCATCAGATCCTAAAGACAGGGGAATGCCGAGCTGCAGGCATCAGATCCTAAAGCCAGGGAATGCCGACCAGCAGGCATCAGATCCTAAAGACAGGGGAATGCCGACCAGCAGGCATCAGATCCTAAAGACAGGGGAATGCCGAGCTGCAGGCATCAGATCCTAAAGCCAGGGGAATGCCGACCAGCAAGCATCAGATCCTAAAGCCAGGGAATGCCGACCAGCAGGCATCAGATCCTAAAGCCAGGGGAATGCCGACCAGCAGGCATCAGATCCTAAAGCCAGGGAATGCCGACCAGCAGGCATCAGATCCTAAAGCCAGGGGAATGCCGACCAGCAGGCATCAGATCCTAAAGACAGGGAATGCCGACCAGCAGGCATCAGATCCTACAGACAGGGGAATGCCGAGCTGCAGGCATCAGATCCTAAAGCCAGGGAATGCCGACCAGCAGGCATCAGATCCTAAAGACAGGGGAATGCCGACCAGCAGGCATCAGATCCTAAAGACAGGGGAATGCCGAGCTGCAGGCATCAGATCCTAAAGCCAGGGGAATGCCGAGCTGCAGGCATCAGATCCTAAAGCCAGGGGAATGCCGAGCTGCAGGCATCAGATCCTAAAGCCAGGGAATGCCGAGCTGCAGGCATCAGATCCTAAAGCCAGGGGAATGCCGAGCTGCAGGCATCAGATCCTAAAGACAGGGGAATGCCGAGCTGCAGGCATCAGATCCTAAAGCCAGGGGAATGCCGACCAGCAGGCATCAGATCCTAAAGACAGGGAATGCCGAGCTGCAGGCATCAGATCCTAAAGCCAGGGAATGCCGACCTGCAGGCATCATATCCTAAAGCCAGGGGAATGCCCACCAGCAGGCATCAGATCCTAAAGACAGGGGAATGCCGAGCTGCAGGCATCAGATCCTAAAGCCAGGGGAATGCCGACCAGCAGGCATCAGATCCTAAAGCCAGGGGAATGCCGACCAGCAGGCATCGGATCCTAAAGACAGGGGAATGCCGACCAGCAGGCATCAGATCCTAAAGACATGGGAATGCCGACCAGCAGGCATCAGATCCTAAAGAAAGGAGAATGTCGACCAGCAGGCATCAGATCCTAAAGACAGGGGAATTCCTGGAGAGAAGAGCTTGAGCAGATGAATAAATGCAACACCGTTTTGAAAGATAATGAATGTAACACTGTAGCATCGTAGAATTGTTTCAAGTTGGAGCAGTGGATATAATGTTATGAATTAACCAATAAAATTATAAAATGCAGGAAAATGTAGTGGCATAATAATGTATCATATGATATTGGCAGATTGGCATCACATGTAATCAACTGACCTTGATGCTATTTGTATTCATCCTAACACATACTGTACCCTACTATAATAGTATGTCAAAGATCTGAATCTTGACATATTACATCAAACAGGACCATACCACTCTCTCTCTCACTCTCTCTCTCTCTGTCTCTCTGTCTGTCTCTCTGTCTCTGTCTCTCTCTCTCTCCATCTGTCTCTTTCTCTGTCTCTCTGTCTCTCTGTCTCTCTCTCTCTCTCTCTGTCTCTCTCTCTCTCTCTCTCTCTCTCTCCATCTGTCTCTTTCTCTGTCTCTCTGTCTCTCTGTCTCTCTGTCTCTCTCTCTCTCTCTCTCCCTGTCACGACTCCTACCGAAGGTGGCTCCCCTTCCTGTTCGGGTGGCGCTCGGCGGTCGTCGTCACCGGCCTACTAGCTGCCACTGATCCCTTTTCCCCTTTCTGTTTATTGGTTTCACCTGTTTTGTATGTAGGCTGATTATTCGGGCTATGTTAGCCAGTAGGCCTGCCTGCTCTTTGTGAGGGATTGTTTTGTGTTGCTACTGTGCACGTTTGAGGTTGACGTGGTTTTTGTTCGTGGGCTTTTCTCCAGACTGTTTGAGTCCCCGTGTTTGGGGCATTTGTTTTGTTGTGCGCCCTGTGTTTCGTGGAGTGGCTTATGTTCACCGTGTGTGCAATTAAAAGCACTTCCCTGTACTCTCTGCTTCCTGCGCCTGACTTCGCACCCACTACGCCCAGAGCGTTACACTCTCTCTCTCTCTCCGTCTCTCTCTCTGTCTCTCTGTCTCTCTTTCTCTCTCTCCCCACCCACCCACCCACCCTCTCTCTCCCTCTCTCCCTCTCACACACGCCATCATTATTATAAGCAATGTGATGCACTCCTCGTTTTTTATTAACAATTACATAATCAAATTGCAATCTGTCCACAGTAATGCTACTGCAGTGAACAAAGCAGACAGCCAGCTTTGAACAGCACAGCGCAGCACAGCACTAACCACAGATAGAGACCTCTGAGGTCCCTTATTCATCCAACTAAACATCAACCCTATGAGGTCCCTTATTTATCCAACTAAACATCAACCCTTTGAGGTCCCTTATTTATCCAACTAAACTGCTTACAATATTCTTACAGGAAAATACTCTAAAGATGTCATCGTAATCACCAATGCTAAGTTATATTTTGTATTATTACTAAGAACAAAATGTGAAACTCTGACCCCACTCTGGTCTAATGAGATGAGATGCATGTTTAAATGCCGGGTGTTGTTCATGGAGGACACTTAAAGTAAGAACTATACTAAGATGGCGCCGACAGGCATGGCAGCTATGCTTTTATTGATCATATTGATCTTATCCCAGAGACTGCTCCAAGACGCCGCTGGCGGAGAAGAGGTATTCGGAGTGGACTTCTAATCCGACTCAGGAGTCGGGCGCACCATCCACCACTTCCGAGTATATTACTCACTAATGTTCAGTCTTTCTGGACAATAAAGTAGATGAGCTCAGGGCGAGGATCTTCTTCCAGAGAGACATCAGGGACTTTAAACATACTCTGTTTCACGGAATCATGGCTCTCTCCGGATATACTGTCCACGTCCATACAGCCAGCTGGGTTCTCATTACACCGCACAGACAGGAATAAAGAAGAGACAGACAAGCGTCTTCAAGTTCCGAAGCGTACACATCACTGACGATCTCTAATGGTCTACCCACACAGACAGTGTGGGGAAGAAGGCACAACAGCGCCTCTTTAACCTCCAGAGGCTGAAGAAATTTGGCTTGGCCCCTAAGACCCTGACAAACTTTTACAGATGGACAACTGAGAGCATCCTGTCAGGCTGTATCACCACCTGGAACGGCAACTGCACCGCCCTCAACCACAAGTCTCTCCAGAGGATGGTGCGGTCTGCACAATGCATCACCGAGGGCAAACAACCTTCCCTCCAGGACACCTGCAGCACCCAATGTCACAGGAAGGCCAAAAAGATCATGAAGGACATCAACCACCCGAGCCACTGCCTGTTCACCCCGCTATCATCCAGAAGGCGAGGTCAGTACAGGTGCATCAAAGCTGGGACCGAGAGACTGAAAAACAGCTTCTATCTCAAGGCCATCAGACTGTTAATTAAATAACCATCACTAGCCGGCTACCACCCGGTTACTCAACCCTGCACTTTAGAGGCTGCTGCCCTCTATACATAGACTAACTGGCCACTATAATAATGGGAACACTAGTCACTTTAATAATGTTTACATATACTGCTTTACTCATTCCATATGTATATACTGTATTCTATTCTACTGTATTTCAGTCTATGTCACTCCGACATTGTTCGTCTTAATACTAATGTATTTCTTAATTCCATTCTTTTACTTTTAGATTTGTGTGTATTGTTGTGAGTCGTTAGATATTACTGCACTGTTGGAGCTAAGAACACAAGCATTTCGCTACACCCGCAATAACATCTGCTAAATATGTGTAGGTGACCAATAACATTCGATTTGATTGAAATGGCACCCTATTCCCTTACATAGGGCACTACATTTGACCAGGGTCCATAGGGATCTGGTCTAAAGTAGTGCACTATGTAGGGAATAGGGTGCCATTTAGGACTGGATGGCTGGAGCCACATAACAGTAACTGATCTGAAATCCTACGACCTGGAGGTTAAAAGAAAATCTAAAATGGTTTACACATCAAACCATATGTTAATATCACACTAATCCAGTCAGAGAGAGAGAGAGAGACAGAGAGAGACAGAGAGAGAGAGAGAGAGAGAGAGAGAGAGAGAGAGAGAGAGAGAGAGAGAGAGTGAGAATGCGAGAGAGAGTGGTATGATCCTGTTTGATCCAATATGCCAAGATTCAGATCTTTGACATACTATTATAGTAGGTCAAAATGAGCTTACAGATGGCAGTGAGTTTCTATCCTCCATGACTATCCTCTATCCTCCATGGCTATCCTCTATCCTCCATGGCTGTCCTCTATCCTCCATGGCTATCCTCTATCCTCCATGGCTGTCCTCTATCCTCCATGGCTATCCTCTATCCTCCATGGCTATCCTCTATCCTCCATGGCTATCCTCTATCCTCCATGGCTATCCTCTATCCTCCATGGCTATATCCTCCATGGCTATCCTCTATCCTCCATGGCTGTTCTCTATCCTCCATGGCTGTCCTCTATCCTCCATGGCTGTCCTCTATCCTCCATGGCTGTCCTCTATCCTCCATGGCTATCCTCTATCCTCCATGGCTATTCTCTATCCTCCATGGCTATCCTCTATCCTCCATGGCTGTCCTCTATCCTCCATGGCTATCCTCTATCCTCCATGGCTATCCTCTATCCTCCATGGCTATATCCTCCATGGCTATCCTCTATCCTCCATGGCTGTTCTCTATCCTCCATGGCTGTCCTCTATCCTCCATGGCTGTCCTCTATCCATGGCTATCCTCTATCCTCCATGGCTATCCTCTATCCTCCATGGCTATCCTCTATCCTCCATGGCTATCCTCTTTCCACCATGGCTATCCTCTATCCTCCATGGCTGTCCTCTATCCTCCATGGCTGTCCTCTATCCTCCATGGCTGTCCTCTATCCTCCATGGCTATCCTCTATCCTCCATGGCTATTCTCTATCCTCCATGGCTATCCTCTATCCTCCATGGCTGTCCTCTATCCTCCATGGCTATCCTCTATCCTCCATGGCTATCCTCTATCCTCCATGGCTATATCCTCCATGGCTATCCTCTATCCTCCATGGCTGTTCTCTATCCTCCATGGCTGTCCTCTATCCTCCATGGCTGTCCTCTATCCTCCATGGCTATCCTCTATCCTCCATGGCTATCCTCTATCCTCCATGGCTATATCCTCCATGGCTATCCTCTATCCTCCATGGCTGTTCTCTATCCTCCATGGCTATCCTCTATCCTCCATGGCTATCCTCTATCCTCCATGGCTATCCTCTTTCCACCATGGCTATCCTCTATCCTCCATGGCTATCCTCTATCCTCCATGGCTGTCCTCTATCCTCCATGGCTAATCTCTATCCTCCATGGCTATCCTCTATCCTCCATGGCTATCCTCTATCCTCCATGGCTGTCCTCTATCCTCTATGGCTATATCCTCCATGGCTGTCCTCTATCCTCCATGACTATCCTCTATCCTCCATGGCTGTCCTCTATCCTCCATGGCTATCCTCTATCCTCCATGGCTGTCCTCTATCCTCTATGGCTATTCTCTATCCTCCATGGCTATCCTCTATCCTCCATGGCTATCCTCTATCCTCCATGGCTATCCTCTATCCTCCATGGCTATCCTCTATCCTCCATGGCTATCCTCTATCCTCCATGGCTATCCTCTATCCTCCATGGCTGTCCTCTATCCTCCTTGGCTATCCTCTATCCTCCATGGCTGTCCTCTATCCTCCATGGCTATCCTCTATCCTCCATGGCTGTCCTCTATCCTCCATGGCTGTCCTCTATCCTCCATGGCTATCCTCTATCCTCCATGGCTGTTCTCTATCCTCCATGGCTGTCCTCTATCCTCCATGGCTGTCCTCTATCCATGGCTATCCTCTATCCTCCATGGCTATCCTCTATCCTCCATGGCTATTCTCTATCCTCCATGGCTATCCTCTATCCTCCATGGCTGTCCTCTATCCTCCATGGCTATCCTCTATCCTCCATGGCTATCCTCTATCCTCTATGGCTATCCTCTATCCTCCATGGCTGTTCTCTATCCTCCATGGCTATCCTCTATCCTCCATGGCTATCCTCTATCCTCTATGGCTATATCCTCCATGGCTGTCCTCTATCCTCCATGGCTGTCCTCTATCCTCCATGGCTATTCTCTATCCTCCATGGCTATTCTCTATCCTCCATGGCTATCCTCTATCCTCCAATAAAAACAATCCCTTTCGTTCAGACGAATAAAATACATTTAAAAAAGAGCTTCTCTTCTCATCGTCTAACAAAATGGAGTTGTCTGTGTCTTCTTGTAGAAGAGGACAGTTAGAGACATGCTGTACAGCACAGGGCAAAAGTCAAGGGATTATCATATTTTGTTTTCATTTTATGCTTTGATCAAATCGAGGCTGTCTTACAATTTATCATTTTTTTCCCAGAGTATTATAAATTGCAGAGTTTCATCTTTCAGAAGGGTATTGAAAAAAAATAATTGGGAAATACCCTTCTAGGTACTAAGGGATTGTGTCCCAAATGACACCCTATGCCATAAATAGTGCACTACTTTTGATCAGATCCATATGGACGCTGGTCAAAAGTAGTGCCCTAGATCATGAATACAGTGTGATTTAGGATGCCCCCTAAGTCTCTCTGACAGCAGTATAGTTAATCCTCACATAATCGTTCCTTTCCCTACCTTAGAGGTGTTGAAAACGTTCAAATAAGGTAAACAAAACACCTGCCGATTCACAGAGAAGAAAACTACTTAGAAATTCATTTATGTTCCTAAGCTTTGGCAAAGGACATGGATTTGTTTGGCAATGCAGGCAAATAAGGCTATGTGGATTTCCACAGGCAAAAAAACCCCCCAAGTATAGTCAGGAACAAACACTCGAGAACACAGAGTCTGAACACAGTTTGATTCGTGTTTACACTCCAATCAAAAACATTGTCTATTGAACGGGAGATGGATCACATTAAATCAAATCAAACTTTATTAGTCACATGCGCCGAATACAACAAGTATAGACTTTACCGTGAAATGCTGACTGACAAGCCCTTTAACCAACAGTGCAGTTCAAGAAGAGTTAAGAAAATATTTACCAAATAGACTAAAGTAAAAAATGATAATGAATAGTAACACAATAAGAATAACAATAACGAGGCTATATACAGGGGTACTGGTACTGGTACCGAGTCAGTGTGCTGGGGAACAGGTTAGAGGTCATTTGTACATGTAGGTGGGGGTGAAGTGACTATGCATAGAATGCATGCACTACAGATGGGATCGCCAAGGACGAATAGAGGGAGAGAGAGAGAGAGAGAGAGAGAGAGAGAGGGGAGGGGAGATAGAGGCCAGTCAGTATGTTTGAGTTGAGTGGATGGACGGATGGAGGGATGGAAAGAGGGAGGGATTGAAGGTTGGTGGGAGGAATGGAAAGAGGGGTGGATATGCATGGGCTACCCAGCCCTCTCAGGAGGCATTAATCCTCCCAACATATCCTCAGTACACTCTGCTATTAAAATTCAAATGAGCCTGCTCTCTCCCTCCCTCCCCACCTCTCTCCCTCACTCCCTCCCTCTATCCTTCCATCTCACCTCCACCCACACATCCCCTCCTTAAACTCCCTCCATCATCCTCTGACGTCTGGACTAGACTATTCAACACCACCGGAACTTACATCCATTCGCAAGGTTTCCACACAATAGAGAAGATGCATCCATTTCTAAGGAATTGATCCACTGGAGAGAAAAAATAATTATGAAATCATATTTCACACGGACAGAGAGAGAGATGAATTGAAATGCATGAGAGGAGTGGTGTCTTGAAGAGGACAGGAGAATCATCAGCGCTATCAAGGATGCCTGACTAATGGGTCTCCTCCTCCAGGGGATAGGGGTGGAAGGAGGACTCTGAGACTGAACAGCTGGTACCCTGGCTTGGGTGTCACACTCAGAGCTCTCAGTCAGGGCCTGTATTCACCAAGCATCTTAGAGTAGGAGTGCTGATCTAGGATCAAGCTGCCCAAGTTCATGTAATGTTATTCATTATGATCTAAAAGGCTAAACTGATCCTAGATCAGCACTAAATACTCATACAGATTCTGGTCTGGTCTTGTGTCTGGTCTTGCTCTGTGGATCTCGGGACATCCATATTTGAATGTCAGAACGTTACCCCCTCTGCTCTAGCCGCCAGTCGGGTGACAGCTCCATTATCTTGTCCACTGATTGGGAAATGCAGCTTCACAAGAAGCTACTCTAAAACCCATTAGTCATGAAGATAATCAGCTATTACTCTGTACACTACCACTCAGCAGTATCTACAACACACCGCATCGTCCACCAAGCTGCATACCGCACCTCAGACCTGGGTTCAAATACTATTTGAAATAATCATAGATACTTTATTTGGGCTTGATTGAGCTTTCCTGGCTTAATGGACCAATAAAACACTCCAGGCAGGCTACAGCAAACACTCAAAATAATTGGAAAGATTTCAATAGTATTTGAACCCAGGTCTGACACACCGTTCGCCCAGAAGTATCTACAACACAGCACACCATTCACCCAGCAGTATCTACAACACAGCACACCATTCACCCAGCAGCATCTACAACACAGCACACCATTCACCCAGCAGTATCTACAACACAGCACACCATTCACCCAGCTGTAGCTACAACACAGCACACCATTCACCCAGCAGCATCTACAACACAGCACACCATTCACCCAGCAGTATCTACAACACAGCACACCATTCACCCAGCTGTAGCTACAACACAGCACACCATTCACCCAGCAGTATCTACAACACAGCACACCATTCACCCAGCTGTAGCTACAACACAGCACACCATTCACCCAGCTGTAGCTACAACACAGCACATCATTCACCCAGCTGTAGCTACAAGACAGCACACCATTCACCCAGCAGTAGCTACAACACAGCACACCATTCACCCAGCTGTAGCTACAACACAGCACATCATTCACCCAGCTGTAGCTACAAGACAGCACACCATTCACCCAGCAGTAGCTACAACACAGCACACCATTCACCCAGCTGTAGCTACAACACAGCACATCATTCACCCAGCTGTAGCTACAAGACAGCACACCATTCACCCAGCAGTAGCTACAACACAGCACACCATTCACCCAGCTGTAGCTACAACACAGCACACCATTCACCCAGCAGTATCTACAACACAGCACACCATTCACCCAGCAGTATCTACAACACAGCACACCATTCACCCAGCTGTAGCTACAAGACAGCACACCATTCACCCAGCAGTAGCTACAACACAGCACACCATTCACCCAGCTGTAGCTACAACACAGCACACCATTCACCCAGCAGTAGCTACAACACAGCACACCATTCACCCAGCTGTAGCTACAACACAGCACACCATTCACCCAGCAGCATCTACAACACAGCACACCATTCACCCAGCAGTATCTACAACACAGCACACCATTCACCCAGCAGCATCTACAACACAGCACACCATTCACCCAGCAGTATCTACAACACAGCACACCATTCACCCAGCTGTAGCTACAAGACAGCACACCATTCACCCAGCAGTATCTACAACACAGCACACCATTCACCCAGCAGCATCTACAACACAGCACACCATTCACCCAGCAGTATCTACAACACAGCACACCATTCACCCAGCTGTAGCTACAAGACAGCACACCATTCACCCAGCAGTATCTACAACACAGCACACCATTCACCCAGCAGCATCTACAACACAGCACACCATTCACCCAGCAGTATCTACAACACAGCACACCATTCACCCAGCTGTAGCTACAAGACAGCACACCATTCACCCAGCAGTAGCTACAACACAGCACACCATTCACCCAGCTGTAGCTACAACACAGCACACCATTCACCCAGCAGTAGCTACAACACAGCACACCATTCACCCAGCTGTAGCTACAACACAGCACACCATTCACCCAGCAGTAGCTACAACACAGCACACCATTCACCCAGCTGTAGCTACAACACAGCACACCATTCACCCAGCAGCATCTACAACACAGCACACCATTCACCCAGCTGTAGCTACAACACAGCACACCATTCACCCAGCAGTAGCTACAACACAGCACACCATTCACCCAGCTGTAGCTACAACACAGCACACCATTCACCCAGCAGCATCTACAACACAGCACACCATTCACCCAGCTGTAGCTACAACACAGCACACCATTCACCCAGCAGTAGCTACAACACAGCACACCATTCACCCAGCTGTAGCTACAACACAGCACACCATTCACCCAGCAGCATCTACAACACAGCACACCATTCACCCAGCAGTAGCTACAACACAGCACACCATTCACCCAGCTGTAGCTACAACACAGCACACCATTCACCCAGCAGCATCTACAACACAGCACACCATTCACCCAGCAGTAGCTACAACACAGCACACCATTCACCCAGCAGTATCTACAACACAGCACACCATTCACCCAGCTGTAGCTACAACACAGCACACCATTCACCCAGCAGTATCTACAACACAGCACACCATTCACCCAGCAGCATCTACAACACAGCACACCATTCACCCAGCTGTAGCTACAACACAGCACACCATTCACCCAGCAGTAGCTACAACACAGCACACCATTCACCCAGCTGTAGCTACAACACAGCACACCATTCACCCAGCAGCATCTACAACACAGCACACCATTCACCCAGCTGTAGCTACAACACAGCACACCATTCACCCAGCTGTAGCTACAACACAGCACACCATTCACCCAGCAGCATCTACAACACAGCACACCATTCACCCAGCTGTAGCTACAACACAGCACACCATTCACCCAGCAGTAGCTACAACACAGCACACCATTCACCCAGCTGTAGCTACAACACAGCACACCATTCACCCAGCAGCATCTACAACACAGCACACCATTCACCCAGCAGTAGCTACAACACAGCACACCATTCACCCAGCTGTAGCTACAACACAGCACACCATTCACCCAGCAGCATCTACAACACAGCACACCATTCACCCAGCAGTAGCTACAACACAGCACACCATTCACCCAGCAGTATCTACAACACAGCACACCATTCACCCAGCTGTAGCTACAACACAGCACACCATTCACCCAGCAGTATCTACAACACAGCACACCATTCACCCAGCAGCATCTACAACACAGCACACCATTCACCCAGCTGTAGCTACAACACAGCACACCATTCACCCAGCAGTAGCTACAACACAGCACACCATTCACCCAGCTGTAGCTACAACACAGCACACCATTCACCCAGCAGTATCTACAACACAGCACACCATTCACCCAGCAGCATCTACAACACAGCACACCATTCACCCAGCAGTAGCTACAACACAGCACACCATTCACCCAGCAGCATCTACAACACAGCACACCATTCACCCAGCTGTATCTATAACACAGTACACCATTCACCCAGCTGTAGCTACAAGACAGCACATCATTCACCCAGCAGTAGCTACAACACAGCACACCATTCACCCAGAAGTATATACAACACAGCACACCATTCACCCAGAAGTATCTACAACACAGCACACCATTCACCCAGCAGCATCTACAACACAGCACACCATTCACCCAGCAGCATCTACAACACAGCACACCATTCACCCAGCTGTAGCTACAACAGAAAGAAAGAAAGAAAAGTATTAACATCCAATCCATATCTGGCGAGATTCAAATATTCCTTCTACAGGAGAGCTCAAATGGAAGCTGGGGTGCTTGATGATGCTGTGATCACACTTCGCTGGCTGTCACTGTGACAGGGCCAGCGTGGAATGAAGTATTTATACCTAGAATATTCTAGAATTCCTCTATCAGACTTGTGAGAAGAAGAGGAAGTTTGAGTCGGACTGCCGGAGTAAGCAACTACATCTATACCTATATTTATACCTGGCTGTTCTTGGTTGTCAGAACTCCTGAAAAGGAGGAAGTTGTCAGATTACTGCAGTAAGCACAAAAGTACAAGCAAGCGCAATGAATTGTCCTCATACAGGGCACCATTTTGTAAGGATGCCAAAAATGTGCTCCCAGAATTACGTCGTGAGGCAGAACGCAGGCAGAGCAGGGCCAGCCAGGCATTGACAATAAAGACAATAAAATGTGAACCAGTATTATTAAAATCTTTGCTTAAAACACTAACGCGTCCTGAACAGACTGGGAACAGGAACGTCAGACCTAGTCTGAGGTTTTCCATGTGGATCTGTCTGTACCTCTGTTAGCAGCATGTCATATAATAACTAGCCTGGGCAGGACCGACCCTAGCCTTTTGGGGGCCCTAAGTGAGATTTTGTTAATTGCTAATCTATTTCTGTTTTATTTTTTAAGGCCGCTTACGTGGCTTAGTGGCTAAGGCTGGTCCTGAGACTAGAGTCTACAGGAGAGAGATGCTCCACTCTAGCAACAAGGACTATTCTCCTCGCTGATGAAGAGAGTGAATAAAACCAAAAATACTCTGTAGTCTGACAGGGCGTAATGCAATGTACAGTTGAAGTCGGATGTTTACATACACATTTACCAAATACATTTAAACTCACTTTTTCACAATTCCTGACATTTAGTCCTAGTAAAAATCCCCTGTCTTAGGTCAGTTAGGATCACTACTTTATTATGATAATGTGAAATGTCAGAATAATAGTAGAGAGAATGATTTATTTCAGATTTAATTTATTTCATCACATTCCCAGTGGGTCAGAAGTTTACATACACTCAATTAGTGTTTGGTAGCATTGCCTTTAAATTGTTTAACTTGGGTCAAATGTTTCGGGTAGCCTTCCACAAGCTTCCCACAATAAGTTGGGTGAAGATTGGCCCATTCTTCCTGACAGAGCTGGTGTAACTGAGTCAGGTTTGTAGGCCTCCTTGCTCGCACACGCTTTTTCACTTCTGCCCATAAATGTTCTATAGGATTGAGATCAGGGCTTTGTGATGGCAACTCCAATACCTTGACTTTGTTGTCCTTAAGCCATTTTGCCACAACTTTGGAAGTATGCTCGGAGTCATTGTCGATTTGGAAGACCCATTTGCGACCAAGCATTAACTTCCTGACTGATGTCTTGAAATGTTGCTTCAATATATCCACATACTTTTCATTCCTCATGATGCCATCTATTTTGTGAAGTTCACCAGTCCCTCCTGCAGCAAAGCACCCCCACAACATGATGCCGCCACCCCCATGCTTCATGGTTGGGATGGTGTTCTTCGGGCTTGCAAGCCTTTCGCTTTTTCCTCCAAACATAACGGTGGTCATTATGGCCAAACAGTTCTATTTGTGTTTCATCAGACCAGAGGATATTCTCAAAATAGTAGGTCTACAATTTGTTTTTCTGAGGTCTTGGCTGATTTCTTTTGATTTTCCCATGATGTCAAGCAAAGAGGAACTGAGTTTGAAGGTAGGCCTTGAAATACATCCACAGGTACACGTCCAATTGACTCAAATGATGTCAATTAGCCTAAAGCCAGGACATCATTTTCTGGAATTTTCCAAGCTGTTTAAAGGCACAGTCAAGTTAGTGGTTGTAAACTTCTGACCCACTGGAATTGTGATACAGTGAATTATAAGTGAAATAATCTGTTTGTAAACAATTGTTGGGACAATTACTTGTGTCATGCACAAAGTAGATGTCCTAACCGACTTGCCAAAACTATAATTTGTTAATTAACACAAAATTTGTTGAGTGGTTGAAAAATGAGACCCTAATATGGAGTTGATATATCAATCAAATTTCAATCAATCAAATGAATTGATAAAGCCCTTTTTACATCAGCTGATGTGACAAAGTACTGTACAGAAACCCAGCCTAAAACCCCAAACAGCAAGCAATGCAGATGTAGAAGCACAGGCATTGTTTTTGTCACCGTGGAGCGATATCTACACAAACACATGGCCTAGATTTCGCAGAATTTAAATGGCGTTTTTATACTGACTAAGGGTCCATGTGTGCCTCTGCAGTGACACAGCTTTATTGTTCACCTGAATAATAGAATGATAAGAGAGAAGAGGGATGCTTCTATGCCACCTGACAGTTCAAATGGGGCTGTCCTTCAGTCTCACACCTTCATCTCCCTACATCCAATACTTGACTTGGACTGAAAACAGGCGCCAGGCACTAATTTTGAGTGCCTGTGCTGTTTATATTGAGGTGCAGGAACTCAAGCAGTAGAACATTTGAGGTTCCGGTACTCAGTTCCGGTGAACCTCTGCCCAAGTCAAGCACTGCCTACATCCCTATCAGTGGCTGTGCAGAGATACAGGGTAATAAGAGTGAGTAATACTAGACCGCGGCTGGTTCAAAGTGACTCACATCTACAGCCACATATCCCCTACCTCCCTATTGGTTCTCTCTGAGGCCCTCACACAGTACCTTACAAAAAAAAAAAAACAGCTCGGTAACTAAGCAAACCCCCTGGAGACTAACTGCCCTAAAGGGAAAACAAGTGCTGCAAACAAGTCTTTTAAGTTAGTTTTTCATCAGCATTGATCTCTGTGAAGGGGAAATTATAATGCATTCCCAGAGCAGAGTGTTATCGATTGTCGATTATTCAACAGCAGACTTCAAAAGAAGGTTAAGACAATACACACGAGTGGATGAGATTGATTCAATAAACACGAGTGGATAAGATTGATTCAATACACACGAGTGGATGAGATTGATTCAATAAACACGAGTGGATGAGATTGATTCAATACACACGAGTGGATGAGATTGATTCAATACACACGAGTGGATGAGATTGATTCAATACACACGAGTGGATGAGATTGATTCCAGTCACCAAAGAGTGATTCATCATTAAAGGAAACATCCACTCAAAAACTATATTTTGGTATTTTTGTCATTAATCTACTAATACAGTCCCAAAATGTTTTGCATGTCAGCAGTGAAGTTTTCAAGATATTGGACATTCAAGAAGCAAAGTGTTTTCCGGCCACATATGATGACAAATGTTGTTTTTGATTGGAGTTTTCCTTTAAGGATCATGATTAAAAATAATGTGGATGCAGCTACGGCTTCTACTGTATTAAAAGGAACATTTGGTTTTAAATTTGGCATACAGAATTAAACAAATTATGTTAGATAAATATCCCTTTCTTTTATGTTCCATAGGAGGAGAGGTTATTTGTCTGATTACGTATGAAACCACATTTACAACAAACACCTACTATAAGGAGGGAGGATGAGATCATTTTGATAAATCTTTACAGACTAAAAAAAGACATGCCAGATTTATTAGACTGTTGTTTAGGTAAGTTTCCCTGTTGCCTGACAGTACAGTAGAGTGAGGCGTTGGTAGTTGTGATGCTGAAAAGGGTTGACACTCTGCACCTCCAGTACACTGACTAGGAACGGTCTGTGTGTACGCCATATCACAGATATTTCTGTCCGGTTGAAAAAAGAGAAGGGCAAGAACCCAGGGCAAGCATTAACAATCAAGACCCCAAGGGGGCAATTTCCAACTCTATCTCATCCATTTGAAATGGGCAACCAGAGGCTTTTGACCTCCGTTATAGCGTGGAGTGAGTGAGAGAGGGAGGGCGAATAGGGAGGAGAGAGAGAGAGAGAAGGAGAGAGAGAGAGAGAGAGAGAGAGAGAGAGAGAGAGAGAGAGAAAAGGAGAGAGAGAGAGAGAAAAGGAGAGAGAGAGAGAGAAGGAGAGAGAGAGAGAGAAGGAGAGAGAGAGAGAAGAAGGAGAGAGAGAGAGAGAGAGAGAGAGAGAGAGAGAGAAGGAGAGAGAGAGAGAGAGAAGAGAGAGAGAGAGAGAGAGAGAGAGAGGAGAGAGAGAGAGAGAGAGAGAGGAGAGAGAGAGAGAGAGAGGAGAGAGAGAGAGAGAGAGAAGGAGAGAGAGAGAGAGAGAGAGAGAGAGGAGAGAGAGAGAAGGAGAGAGAGAGAGAGAGAGAGAGAGAAGAGAGAGAGAGAGAGAGAGAGAGAGAGAGAAGAGAGAGAGAGAGAGAGAGAGGAGAGAGAGAGAGAGAGAGAGAGAGAGAGAGAGAGAGAGAGAGAGAGAGAGAGAGAGAGAGAGAGAGAGAGAGAGAGAGAGAGTCTATGTTAGAACACTCCGGCATTGTTGTTTAATTTAAATTATGTGTTTTTTGTTATTGTTTGCAACCAATCACCTGGCAACAAACCAAGAAAACTTCAGTTCACCCAAAAGCACATTAGCTCTACAGCTCATCTTTAAACTTTTCATAACAATTACATTGAGCATGATGGGAGCTACAGGGCGAGATTGTTATTGATGGATTTTTAATCACGTTTGGGAACTGAAACCCTCTACATCAAGTTGCACATAAACAGTTTAGATCCTGTGGCCCATAGGGTCTCTGCTCAATGGCATTGAGGCACAAGGGTGCTTCCCATATTGCACCCTATTCCCTATATAGTGCACTACTTTTAAAAAAAAGTAGTGCACTCTATAAGGGATAGGGTGTCATTTGGGATGCTCCCTGCTCAGCCGTATTGAAGTAGTAGCTCTTTAGGGGGGTGCCATTTCAGCAGCTAAATTAAGAAAGATCTTTAGCCCGCCTAGACCGACCCAACAAAATGGGTTCTGGAGACTTTCTCCTGAGCAAACATTGCAACACTTTAAAAGGATTTCAGCTTCATCCCTGAATCTTGCCTGACACAAAATCTATTTACCTCAAAGATCAAGGGAACTATAACCAAGTCCAAGACCCAAACTGTTCCCCCTTTTTCTTCAGGACTGCACCTGCATCTATAATTTACTGTACATTTATTTATTATTCTCTACCTGTATATTATTATACATTATTATCTACCTGTATGTTAGTATATATTACAGTTTAAGTTGGAAGTTTACATACACATAGGTTGTATTCATTAAAACTAGTTTTTCAACCACTCCACAAATTTCTTGTTAACAAACTATAGTTTTGGCAAGTCAGATAGGACATCTACTTTGTGCATGACACAGGTTATTTATCCAACCATTTTTAACAGACAGATTATTTCACATATAATTCACTGTATTACAATTACAGTGGGTCAGAAGTTTACATACACTAAGTTGACTGTACCTTTTAAACTGCTTGGAAAATTCCAGAAAATGATGTCATAGCTTTAGAAGCTTCTGATAGGCTAATTGACATAATTTGAGTCATTTCAAGGCCTACCTTCAAACTCAGTGCCTCATTGCTTGACATCTTGGGAAAATCAAAAGAAAATCAGCCAAGACCTCAGAAAATAATTGTAGACCTCCACAGGTCTGGTTCATCTTTGGGAGCAATTTCCAAAGGCCTGAAGGTACCACGTTCATCTGTACAAGCAATAGTACGCAAGTATGAACACCATGGGACCACACAGGAAGGAGATGGGACCGCTCAGGAAGGAGATGCGTTCTGTCTCCTTGAGATGAACGTACTTTGGTGCGAAAGTGCAAATCAATCCCAGAACAACAGCAAAGGACCTTGTGAAGATGCTGGAGGAAACAGGTACAAAAGTATCTACAGCCACAGTAAAAATGAGTCCTATATCGACATAACCTATCATATACCTGTTTATTATTATATATTATTATCTACCTGTATATTATTATATATCTGTAAATTATTAGAAATGACCATGTACCTGTATATTGCTATAATCCTGTATAATATTATATATTATATACCTGTATATTATTATAAATTATATACCTGTAAATGATTATATATTGTTATCTACCAGTATATTAATATATATTATATACCTGTATATTATTATATATTATTAACTACCTGTATATTATTATATATCATATACTTGTATAATATTATATATTATATACCTGTATATTATTATAAATGATGTACCTGTAAATGATTATATATTGTTATCTACCAGTATATTAATATATATTATATACCTGTATATTATTATATATTATTAACTACCTGTATATTATTATATATCATATACTTGTATAATATTATATATTATATACCTGTATATTATTATAAATGATGTACCTGTAAATGATTATATATTGTTATCTACCAGTATATTAATATATATTATATACCTGTATATTATTATATATTATTAACTACCTGTATATTATTATATATCATATACTTGTATAATATTATATATTATATACCTGTATATTATTATAAATGATGTACCTGTAAATGATTATATATTGTTATCTACCAGTATATTAATATATATTATATACCTGTATGTTATTATATATTATTATATACGTGTATATTATTATATATCATATACTTGTATAATATTATATATTATATACCTGTATATTATTATAAATGATGTACCTGTAAATGATTATATATTGTTATCTACCAGTATATTAATATATATTATATACCTGTATGTTATTATATATTATTATATACGTGTATATTATTATATATTATATCTACCTGTTTAATATTATCTACCTGTACATTGTTTTATATTATATCTACCTGTATGTAATTATATATTATTATCTACCTGTATGTAATTATATATTATTATCTACCTGTATGTAATTATATATTATATCAACCTGTATATAATTATATATTATATCAACCTGTATATAATTATATATTATTATCTACCTGTATGTAATTATATATTATTATCAACCTGTATGTAATTATATATTATATCTACCTGTATGTAATTATATATTATATCTACCTGTATGTAATTATATATTATATCTACCTGTATGTAATTATATATTATATCTACCTGTATGTAATTATATATTATATCAACCTGTATGTAATTATATATTATTATCTACCTGTATGTAATTATATATTATATCTACCTGTATGTAATTATATATTATATCAACCTGTATGTAATTATATATTATATCTACCTGTATGTAATTATATATTATTATCTACCTGTATGTAATTATATATTATATCTACCTGTATGTAATTATATATTATATCAACCTGTATGTAATTATATATTATATCAACCTGTATGTAATTATATATTATACCTACCTGTATGTAATTATATATTATTATCTACCTGTATGTAATTATATATTATATCTACCTGTATGTAATTATATATTATATCTACCTGTATGTAATTATATATTATTATCTACCTGTATGTAATTATATATTATATCAACCTGTATGTAATTATATATTATATCTACCTGTATGTAATTATATATTATTATCTACCTGTATGTAATTATATATTATATCAACCTGTATGTAATTATATATTATACCTACCTGTATGTAATTATATATTATTATCTACCTGTATGTAATTATATATTATATCTACCTGTATGTAATTATATATTATTATCTACCTGTATGTAATTATATATTATATCAACCTGTATGTAATTATATATTATATCAACCTGTATGTAATTATATATTATATCTACCTGTATGTAATTATATATTATTATCTACCTGTATGTAATTATATATTATATCTACCTGTATGTAATTATATATTATATCTACCTGTATGTAATTATATATTATATCTACCTGTATGTAATTATATATTATTATCTACCTGTATGTAATTATATATTATATCAACCTGTATGTAATTATATATTATATCAACCTGTATGTAATTATATATTATATCTACCTGTATGTAATTATATATTATTATCTACCTGTATGTAATTATATATTATATCTACCTGTATGTAATTATATATTATATCAACCTGTATGTAATTATATATTATTATCTACCTGTAGGTAATTATATATTATATCTACCTGTATGTAATTATATATTATTATCTACCTGTATGTAATTATATATTATATCTACCTGTATGTAATTATATATTATATCTACCTGTATGTAATTATATATTATTATCTACCTGTATGTAATTATATATTATATCTACCTGTATGTAATTATATATTATTATCTACCTGTATGTAATTATATATTATATCAACCTGTATGTAATTATATATTATTATCTACCTGTATGTAATTATATATTATATCAACCTGTATGTAATGATATATTATATCAACCTGTATGTAATTATATATTATTATCTACCTGTATGTAATTATATATTATATCTACCTGTATGTAATTATATATTATTATCTACCTGTATATAATTATATATTATTATCTACCTGTAAATTATTAAATATTATTAACTTCCTGTATATTAGTATGTATAATTATCCACCTGTATATTATTATCTACCTGTATGTTATTATATTATATATTATATCTATCTTCATATTATTATCTACCTGTATGTAATTATATATTATATCTACCTGTATGTAATTATATATTATATCTACCTGTATGTAATTATATATTATTATCTACCTGTATGTAATTATATATTATTATCTACCTGTATGTAATTATATATTATATCTACCTGTATGTAATTATATATTATTATCTACCTGTATATAATTATATATTATTATCTACCTGTAAATTATTAAATATTATTAACTTCCTGTATATTAGTATGTATAATTATCCACCTGTATATTATTATCTACCTGTATGTTATTATATTATATATTATATCTATCTTCATATTATTATCTACCTGTATATTATTGTACATTATTTCTACCTGTATATTATTATATATTATATACCTGTATATTATTATATATTATATTTTCCTGTATATTATTATCTACCTGTATATTATTAGAAATGATTATCTACCTGTATGTTGCAATTATCCTGTATATTATTATATATGAAATACCTGTATATTATTACATATTAGTATCTACCTGAATATCATTATATATTATTATATACCTGCATATTATTATATATTACTATCTACCTCTATATTATTCTAATCCTGTATATTATTATATATTATTATCTACCTCTATATTATTATAATCCTGTATATTATTCTATATTATTATCTACCTGTATATTATATCTACCTCTATATTATTATAATCCTGTATATTATTATATATTATTATCTACCTCTATATTATTATAATCCTGTATATTATTATATATTATTATCTACCTGTATATTATATCTACCACTATATTATTATCCACCTCTATATTATTATATATTAGTTTCTTCCTGTATATTATAATATATTATATCTACCTCTATATTATTATCTACATGTATATTATTATATATTATTATCTACATATATTAATAACTACCTCTATATTATTATATATTAGTTTTTTCCTGTATATTATAATCTATTATATCTTCCTCTATATTATTATCCACCTCTATATTATTATATATTATTATCTTCCTGTATATTATAATATATTATATATATAATTATATTATATTATTTTACCAATTCGCTTCAGCTGTTCTGGTTTGCAACCAGGACTAAATTGGTTTGACTTTGGAAAGCCTATCTCCGGGCTCGTTAAGGATTGTCAATAAATTACACAATGTGCTACACAAACAGCTATGCAGAGTGGTCACTAGCTGGCACCGCTACAAAGTCATCAAATCTGATTTTAAACTTAACCCTAGCCTTAACCTTAAAGTTAACCACACTGCTAACCATAACCTTAAATTAAGAACAAAAACCTAATTTTCATATTCAGGAATTTTTACAAAATAGCCAATTTCGACTTTGCAGCTGGCCCATGTAAGGGGAAATTGTTCAGTTCTGCCTGTTATGACACCTTTAAGTTTTCACCATGAAATGCTTTTAATATTTGTAAATTCATTTCTACAATTATTAGTTGGTTTAAGGTTTTTGAGTCATTGAAATTAGGAGCTTTTGGAAATGGTACATATTGTCCCATGTACATTGTGTAATTGAATGATGGTCCCTAACTAGCCCCATAGGGCTGCACTCCTAATTGATAATTGATGTGGGCATGTGGGCAGGGTTGAACCAAACCCAACCTTCATGTACAATGTGATGAAGTCACGACCACAAGTCTCACAAAATCCAGTTATCCTTTTTACACTTGGTAGTACATTTTGCACGTAGAATAAATGTTTCTAACTCATCGATGCCACATTGGCTGTTTTCTAATTGAGAAGTTTTTTTTTTTAGTGCCAATAACACTTCAATAACTTCTACCACTATCCAGTAAAGAGTCTCTGAGAGCTCAGTACATTTTAACCCATAATAATAGTGCTGTTATGTCATAGATCCTGATTTATCTGGGCATTTTAATCTGGAGATCATTGTTTTAAAGGAATTTTTTAAAAACAGCTTCCACTTATAGAGCAGCGTTTACTGTAAAGAGTCTCTGTGATCTCTGTATGTTTAAACCCATAACTAATAGTTACATATAATGTATAGAATGTATAGAGTCGATCATGTATAGAGAAATGTATCACGTGATTAAGCACAACGAGTAACCTCTAACTTTGACTAAGTCCACTAGTGCTGCTTAAAAAAAAAGGAAAACATTGCGTAAAATCTGTGCAGTCATCTCTCTTCCCCTGTTATGTAATGCAATCCTAAACTACAGAACACAAGACAAATATCTAATAAAGTAGAGATTTGCCCCTTTCCATTAAAGAGTGTCCTTTAATCTTTGCCTCATGGTTTAAAAATCTAATCTCTGGGAGAAAGGCCACTAGAAAATGTCCCCCTGCACTTGTGATAGGGATTATTACTGTCCCAAGATTATTTGTGTAACAACCAACCATCAGAATGTGACTCGTTTCAGGAAACTCGGCATATGTGGTACATCACTACTTCACAGGAGAGTCATTTGAATGTATTTATTTGTATTTTTATCATAATGCGTTTTTTTTTGGCAGAAATGCCTTTCTGGAACATGTGAACTTTCATGTTCCTTAATAACAAATGTGTATGCCATCTTTAAATCCAAATGAAATTGTAAAATTACGAGCCTTAGTTGGTTTCGCCACGAAAAAAAAGACAGGAACCTTCCCGCTAGCCATGATTGGCTGAGATATGAGTTTGGTTTTGGTCTGCCATGTTTTGTTTGAAAAATGAGCTGCTCAGTACGTGTAGATAATCCTTGTCACCGCTACTTTTTTGTTGTTGAAAGATATAACGTTAGCAATGGAGAACTGCAAAAGTGTTGCACCCAACATCATTGCTGCCCTGAATTTATCAGGAGCTATCGACAAAAGGTCAGTGTGAACCTGCTTGACGTGACACAACGGGCCAAACAAACTGTAGCTAGAAACAAAACGTAACCAACACAGGACGTCTTACTTTAGTTAAAGGGGTTCCAGTCTGCCGTGAACCGTTCAACCATGTATATGTGTAAGAGTCTAGCTACAGTTTCAGGTATTATATGTTTGTAATTTTTGTCAGAAAGTCATTTTCATTACAAGTTTATGCATACCGTTAGCTAGCTAGTGAACGTTAGCTTGCTGGCTTCGCTAGCTAACGTTAAGTGTGCGATCTGTGTAGTAATATTATTTGTACCTCAGAAATCCATTTGCACTGCTAATTATAGCCTAATGTTAGCTAGCTAGCTAACATTGAACCTAGTTGGTTAGCATAACCTACCTTCAGATTCATACTACAGCATTTCATGCATGGTGGTTTGTTATAACAATCCATTTGTACTGTATGAGTTGGGATTATGGTTCATTGTTTAGCTAGCTAGCTACATATCTAAACAAAAGACTCCACTTTACCAGATGATTACATGACCCATCAAGTTAGCCAGGTGTGTCTTGGAGTGATTACTGCCATCTATTGTTTTTCATGAACATATGTACAGTACATGTGTAGACAATATTGACCCATCCAGATGTTTAATATTATTGTTGTGGCTGTGGGGCTGGTTCTAGCATTTCTTTCACATGACCCATCAATTTAGACAAGTATGTCCATCATCTAATAATTATTTTTAAAAAGAAAAAATATCTGGGCACTTTCTATTTTTGATATAACTATTTTATTTAACCTTTATTTAACTAGGCAAGTCAGTTAAGAACAAATTCGTATATTTATTTATATAAATATAGGACAAAACACACATCACAACAAGAGAGACAACACAACACTACATAAAGAGAGACCTAAGACAACATAGCAAGGCAGCAACACAACAAGGTAGCAACACAAAACATGGTGCAAACATTATTGGGCACAGACAACAGCACAAAGGGCAAGAAGGTAGAGACAACAATACATCACACAAAGCAGCCACAACTGTCCATGATTGAGTCTTTGAATGAAGAGTGTTGTGTGTGGAGGATGAGGGCTGCAGTAGATATCTCAGATAGGGGGGAGTGAGGCCTAAGATGGTTGTGGAGGATGAGGGCTGCAGTAGATATCTCAGATAGGGGGGAGTGAGGCCTAAGATGGTTGTTGAGGGTGGAGATATCTCAGATAGGGGGAGTGAGGCCTAAGATGGTTGTGGAGGATGAGGGCTGCAGTAGATATCTCAGATAGGGGGGAGTGAGGCCTAAGAGTGCAGTACTATGCAAATATGCCAGTAACCATTTCACTGTACTGTTTACAACTTCTGTATCCTGTGCATGTGACAAATAAACATTGATTTTATTTGACTTAGTGTGTGTTTACCAGAGACAGTAAAGTTAAAAACAACACGACCTGCACCAAAGTCAGATTTTGATAGATAGAGTGGACTAGATAAAGTGGACTAGATAAAGTGGACTAGATAAAGTGGACTAGATAAAGTGGACTAGATAAAGTGGACTAGATAAAGTGGACTAGATAAAGTGGACTAGATAAAGTGGGCTAGATAAAGGGCATTTTTACCTGGAGTTTTCCTTATTGTCGTCTACTACTTTCACCACTTTAAGTCTTGAAATCGTTGGTTGTTTATTACACTACCTTCCTCAGTCTGTTCAGCACATGGCCTCACGTGAATCTTTAAAGAGATGGGTGGGGCTGAGGCTTAAGAGGGTGTGAACGATGCTGAATAGGTGTAGACAAAGAAGAGCTCTCCAGTTCCAAAACATTCAAGTACCATTTTCTCAAAAGCCGGCTTACAAGTTTATCAAATTTCAAAGCAGAAGTACTTTCCCATTGTTCCTCAACTGCAGTGTAATGATAAATCATTTATGTAGCTCCGAAGGCATTTAACTGAGGAGTGGCATCCGTCTGGCAACTATATCATAAAGGCCTGATTGGTAGAGTGCTGCAGAGATGGTTGTCCTTCTTGAAGATTCTCCCATCTCCACAGAGGAACTCTGGAGCTCTGTCAGGGAGACCATTGGGTTCTTGTTCACCTCCCCTGACCAAGGCCCTTCTCCCCCAATTGCTCAGTTTGGCCGGGCGGCCAGCTCTAGGAAGAGTCTTGGTGGTTCCAAACTTCTTCCATTTAAGAATGATGGAGGTTACTGTGGTCTTGAGGACCTTTAATGCTGCAGAATGATTGGTACCCTTCCCCAGATCTGTGCCTCAACACAATCCTGTCTCGGAGCTCTACGGACAATTCCTTCGACCTCATGGCTTGGTTTTTCTCTGACATGCACTGTCAACTGTGGGACCTTATATAGACAGATGTGTGTCTTTCCACATCATGTCCAATCAATTGAATTTACCACAGGTGGACTCCAATCAAGTTGTAGAAACATCTCCAGCATGATCAATGGAAACAGGTTGCACCTGAGCGCCCGAGCTCAATTTCGAATCTCATAGCAAAGGGTCTGAATACATTTTATTATTTTATACATTTTAGAATAAGACTGTAACTTAACAAAATGTGGAAAAAGGGGAAGGGGTCTGAATACTTTCCGAATGCACTGTATGTGGTTTAACAATAGGAACAATATGTCATAATCGTTTCAGAATGATGGCTAGCCTTCTATGCTCCCTTGTAGTACAACACAGTCCACCTCAACATGGGTTAAAAGCAAGGATGTCCTGTTTCAGTTCATTTAATACATTTCATATTTCCAAATGTTGAAACAAACAAACAAGATGTAAAAAGGGGTATAATACTTACAACCATACCGTTTAGCGACACCCAACAATCTTGAGGGAAATCTTGTAGGAGTGGGACCAGGAACTGCAGACAACCGTCCCAGTGGCACAGCAGTAGCATCATCCCTATCAGATTAAATATTCTTACCACAGCACTGGCCAGGTCATACGTCATATGGAAAATCTGGGGAGAGAGAGAGAACAGAGGAAAAACAAATTAGGTTGAACTGAATTCCCCCAAATTAATTTCCGGAATGCTACAACTATGGATAGTCTGGGAAACAGATTGAGAAAGAACAGAGGATCCCAATATTAATAGTGCTCTGACGAAGATGTTTGATCAATAGTGCTCTGACGAAGATGTTTGATCAATAGTGGTCTGACGAAGATGCTTGATCAATAGTGCTCTGACGAAGATGCTTGCTCCGAAACACGTCGTCATCATTACTCATTGTTGAAAGGAATTAAGTTGCCACCCTGAACCTCAGTATCCTACAACTGAGCAACCTTGGTTTTATAGTGCATCCAGCACGCTACAACTATTCAAAAATGTGTATTTGGAAGAGCAGTAGTAGAGAGGAGAGCTGCAGACAATATGGCCACCAGACTTTCAATCAATTCACATGCAAAAAAAAAAGTTAATTCCCAGATTTTCGGGTATTCATCATTTCACATAGACATAGTCCAAAACCAATCTGAACACAGTAAAAGGGCAAGAAAACACGGGTGATTCTGTACATAGAGGGTGTACTGTAAGTACAGAGGAGGACATAGCCAAGCCAATGCACTAGCCACAAAACAAAAAAAGTGGTCAAAACGGTTATATTTAAATCTTCTGTGATAATATTAAAGTGTGATATAGGGATGCAAACTCAAAATTGAATACATTTCAACTCTATATCTGACATGGTACAGGGGTCTTCTTCTTTTTAAGCCCATAACCATGTCTGTGAGGTGTTAGGGCTGTCCCCGACTAAAAACAATCTTGGTCGACCGAGAGTCGTCTGTTCTTTTGACCAATCGATTGCTAAAGAGGGAGCCAGAGATCAATATAGCCTAACCAGAAGAAGAAACCCCTGACTTGTTGCACCCTCGACAACTACTGTGATTATTATTATTTGACCATGCTGGTCATTTATGAACATTTGGACATCTTGGCCATGTTCTGTTATAATCTCCACCCAGCACAGCCAGAAGAGGACTGGCCACCCCTCATAGCCTGGTTCCTCTCTAGGTTTCTTCCTAGGTTTGGGCCTTTCTAGGGAGTTTTTCCTAGCCACTGTGCTTCTACACCTGCGCCGCTTGCTCTTTGGGGTTGTAGGCTGGGTTTCTGTACAGCACTTTGAGATATCAGCTGATGTAAGAAGGGCTTTATAAATACATTTGATTTGATGTATTCCCGTCCTGACCCTCCTCCTCCAGCTGGCAGCTGCTAGTGGCCTTCCAGATTTTTCTGTTACGCTCCTGAAGTAAAAGGCTAGACCAGCGGGCGCCAACCTTTTTCTATTTAGAGTGCCAGGTTATCAAACCCTTTCTACTGATGTGCGTGTCATTTTCATATGCACATTTCTGTGGAACAGTTTCCTTTAATTTATAATCAAGTCTTCATATCTCATAATCAATGTCAAAATCAATTCTATCTAAATGAAAATGATAGAAATCTAAAAGTAATTTCTATTGCCAATATGTAAAAATAGCCCACATAAAGCCAACAAATAAAAACATTGCAACCTGCAGGTAGAAAATATCCTAATCAAAATAAATATCCTATAAATCACATTGGCTACACATGGCCTGGTCAGGCCCAAAACTCCTGCTAACAAACTTGCAAACCTTTCAAATATTCTGTGCCCTCAGAGTTTCCCGTGCCAGTGAGCTCAGGACAGACATACACATTAGCACAAGGGATAAGAAGTAATCAGGCTGGACTAATTGATGATGTTTCCACTGGATCAGAGCATGACACTTTTTTCCCCTTTCATGCTGAGTGGTTATCAAAAGGGAGAGAGCTGGAAATATATTGAGGAACTATTATCATTCTCAATGGATGTAAAAACAGACTTTGTTTACTTGCTGTTGGAGGTGAATAAAAAATGACTTTGAGAAGCTCCATAGTGATGGTGAGTTAAGCCAATCAGAAACAGTATCAGATCCCCAAATGGGCAGATTTATAAATCAGGTGATCTGTAAGCCTACATTTGAGCACAGGCCAGGTATCCTAGGCCAGGTATCCTAGGCCAGGTAGCCTAGGCCAGGTAGCCTGGGCCAGGTAGCCTGGGCCAGGTAGCCTGGGCCAGGTTCTATGCGTAATCAGGTGCACGTCCTTACCCCACATTGACAGGAGCGACACAAACAAACAATGAATAAATTGACACCTTGTAAATTGAATAAAATTAACCCAAACTTTTTTCTCACAAGTGTATCCTAGGTTGTGCGCTCTGCAGGAAACGTGTCCAATCAGACAATGACAACGGTATGACTGTAATAACAACATACTGAATGCATTAACAGGAATTACCGTAACAAACATTGTAATTAGAAATGATGGTAATTAACAGTAAATGGATTAGTCCACTGGTGATACTGGTGTGTCATCCCTGCGGCCTCCACAATGGATTAGTCCACTGAGACAGGTCTCCACAATGGATTAGTCCACTGAGCCAGTCCTCTACAATGGATTAGTCCACTCAGACAGGTCTCCACAATGGATTAGTCACAATGGATCCTCTATAATGGATTAGTCCACTGAGACAGGCCTCTATAATGGATTAGTCCACTCAGACAGGCCTCTACAATGGATTAGTCCACTCAGACAGGCCTCCTCAATGGATTAGTCCACTCAGACAGGCCTCCACAATGGATTAGTCCACTCAGACAGGCCTCCACAATGGATTAGTCCACTCAGACAGGCCTCCACAATGGATTAGTCCACTCAGACAGGCCTCCACAATGGATCTACAATGGATTAGTCCACTCAGACAGGCCTCTATAATGGATTAGTCACAACAGGATCCTCTATAATGGATTAGTCCACTGAGACAGGCCTCTATAATGGATTAGTCCACTCAGACAGGCCTCTACAATGGATTAGTCCACTGAGACAGGCCTCCACAATGGATTAGTCCACTCAGACAGGCCTCCACAATGGATTAGTC